>NW_017308370.1:87266-116955 GCF_000935625.1 Nanorana parkeri | reverse complement strand
AATTATTATTATCATTATTATTATTATTAATTAATGCATTCATCACAAATCATTAAAGGAGAACTATGAGGTGAGTGATCTTCACTCAAACTCATAGTTCGAGCCGACGTGTGACAATGAAACTGTCACAGGGCGGCTCAATAGATCGAGAAGTGAGCGAACACATAGTGTCGCTCGCTCACTTCTCGATCTATCCCTGCAGAGAGAGGTGACTGTCACTCACGGCTCCCTGCAGGGATCCCCCCCTCCACGCTCCGATCCTCCAGCGCTGACTGGCAGAAAGGACGGGGGAGGGGGCGGGCATAGCTGGCTCTGTTTCTAGATAAGCAGAGGCAGCTGTCACTCACGCAGCTGGGTGGATCTGGGCTGTAATGTCGGGATCCGTCCCGGCTGATGCGGTCTCAGTATACCGCGAGCCGTAGCTCACTATATACTGAGCTTTGGGTTATGGGAGGACGCTAGGGCATGTCCTCCCGTGACCCTTAGCAGAACTATGGGGAAAAACACTAACCCCATACTTCTCCTTTAAATTACTGTTTTTAAATGCAAATACCCTGAGTACTTATTTTTGACTTAGCTCTGATGTCACTCTTTGCTCAGCAGCGCACATACCTCAATAGGGTGAGTGCAGCACCAGGAGCCAATTGGGTGTGCTGACAAGGAACATGTTGCCAGAAGGAGAAAGACGATAGATGACAGACAGGGAACAGGCGGGGTGACCAGGCCATAGTGCATAACCACAGTTGGGAAAAGTCAGGTATCCAGGATAGTTGTGCTGTCTGCAGAGGTTTATCTACCGCAAGGCAAACTAGGAATTTGCCTAGGGCGCCACTTTCCAGGGGGGCAGAAAATACTGCCCCAAACCAAAGAGGCAGAGGGGGCCGGACTTGCCTTTGGGCATTCTGGGCACTTGCCCAGTGGGCTGAGGCTGGCTGGCACAGCATTAGGCAGCAGCAGCTGCCTAATGAGCCAAACTGGCTGCCTAATTAGAGGACTGCCCGGTGGAGGGAAGGGCCCAGTGAGTTGTGGTCCAGCTGGCTTTGTACAGGAGGTGGTGAAGAAGCAGCAGGTGGCTCGGGGCTGGCCATAGCATGTGATCTGATGGCGGGATGTCCCAGGAGCAGGCTGGGGGACTGCAATGTATCCTGTTGGTACTGATGGCACTTCGAGCTGCAGGTAAGAGGAGCAGCACATGTATGCAGGGAAAGGGACTCTGCACAGCCCACCATAAACCCTGCACAGCTCTCCTGAGGCCCCGTGTGCGTTGTATCCAGTGACTGACAGGTTGTGCAAAATGTCCTAAACAGGATGGGGGCAAATTTAGATTGAGGGGCAAATTTAGATTGAGGGGGATGCCCAAGCTTAGTCTTGCCAAGGGCAGCACAAAACCAAAATACATCGCTGGCTGTCTGGTAGGGTTGTGCAAATCTCAGAACTGACTAACCAGAACTACAAATCTATGTGGTAAAATATCCCCCTTCTACATATTGTGTGTATTAAGCTGTTTGCCTGAAGTTCAGTTTCGAGAAAATGTTGGGAAATCCTCAATTTTCAGCTTTGAATTATAACAAGAGATCTCCTACAACCAACACCAACTCACCTGAGGATCTGGTAAAAAAGTACACGCAGATCATCCCGGTGGTGAACAAGATAATGAGAAAGGCTGCGACAAGTAACACTATTTTGCCGTTGTTCAGCTTAGACTCTTGTCCTGTAGAGATAAGATGTGTTGAGAAAGGCTTTCATATATGTTCTTGAACCTTTATAAAGGGACCATGAAAGGTGGTCGCTGGGACAGGTAGTGAGAAGAAGTTTCTCCAAGAGTTACCCAAACTGTATAAAAAGATTTTGTAGCATAGTGGCCGGAACCCCTGTCAGGCATATAACTTCCTGTCTTCATATTGAGCCGCTCTATAGCGCACCCTTCTTCAAGAAGAATTGTCTTTAGGTCAAGCATCAATTAAAAAAAAGTATCACCAACCAACCTTTTGGGATCATTATCAAGGGGCCTTCTTACTGCTTCTCACGCAGATTTCCTGTTTTGTAGCCAGACTTCCTCTACATGAAGACTATAGGATAATCTTAGCAACGACGCAGGTTAGATTTTTATCATAACAGTCATGTGATTATCAAGGTAGGGCCCCAAAATGTTAGGTGATGGTTCTTCACTGATGTTCTTCTCCAAGGAAGGTATACTAGTGGACCGTTCTGTAGGCTCATATAATGGAGGGCACCACCTCTCCAGTCCTGCACAAGCACCCTGAAACATATGGGTGATTGTCTGTATGGGATGTGGCTGATACTATTTGCCCATTGGGAGGATTTACCCTCATGTCCTGCCCTGAAGACAGTGATTACTAGGACAGGAAGTGATGGAGGACCTCCCTAAGGAGAAGCAAATTCTCCTCTTATTTGTCACCATAACAGGTCCCCATTGGAAGATTTCCCCTCTTCCCTGGTTCTCTTGAGTTGAGATTTCCTATAACATTCTATCCCCGTGATAAAGGTCACCAGGACTAACAGGAAACCGTGACAGGGGTTCTAATTGTCCCATACTCTACCAAAAACTAAAAAATTAAAAAGTTAGGGCTACACATATCCTTTAAATTGCAAATCCATTGGACTTACCTGGTAAGCAGCTTGCCCATGGGATCACAGAGGTGTTTTGTTTGCTGACAGGGTTGGTTACAACACAGATAAAGGAGACAGGTTGATGAGTTGAGGTCAAAGTTGTCTGAAGCAGGCGTCTGTCATCATATAACCTGTAGGTGTTGTTTAGTAGGTCCCCTTGTCCAGTGTCAACCATCCAGCTATAGGTTACATTACTCCCTGCGGTCACATTGCAGCTGAGAAATATGGCACATTCTTCACCTCGTCTTGACACAAAGACTTGGACCTCTGGTTTGGATGCCTCTTCTAGGAAAAATGACGTATTGATATCAGTAGACTGCACATTAATATTATGAATAGGGATGCACCGATACCAGTATTTCGGTATCGAGTACGAGTAACGATACTTATATTTCGGTACTCGTCGATACCGAGTACAGATACCGGTATCGAGGCCGGCCAAACAGATCTGACAACATGCTGACACGACCTGGCAGCCCTCACACATTCATAGCCACATTCATTAATGTACCAGTCCCTCGGCCAGCACTCTGCAAGTGGGCAGACACCACTCTCCACGTCTCCTGTGTACAGCGCGCACGTGATCGGCGCTCAGCCTGCTACTGCACATGTGCAGACTGCCCAGCGCTCTCAATCAGAAATCCTGTGCATGGGCGGTAGCCGGCTGAGCGCCGATCACGTGAGCGCTGTGCAAACAGGAGATGGCAGATCTGGCCAAGGGACTGGTACGTTAAAGAATGCTGACGGTCTATGTAAACCGGCTAAACAGCATGGAGCCAGCTCCTTCTTTCCTCACGGCACTGCCGGTCAGAGGAAATCTCCCTCTGACCAGAAGTTCCAGTATTGGGAAAGGTATCGGAGCATTTGAGCGAGTACTTGTACTCGCCGAAGCACTCGGTATCGGCACCAATACCGATACTAGTATCGGTGCATCCCTAATTATGAATACTAACTTGTTTTTGGAACTCCTTAATACATGATAGTAATGGAGTCTAAATCAGCTGAGCTGTCAGGAACCGGATCCGAAACCAGGGCCTCTGCTGTAGCTGGCCGGGGTTCTACCTGCTGAGCCACCTTAGAACCTTGGATAGCTCCTTGCCTGATAGCCTGATGATCCTCAGGTAAGCCTAGTTTCTGCTGAACTCTGAACTCCTTACTCTGAACTTCTTATTTAAGCCACGCCTCTGCACTTCCTGTTTGACAGATTATTGTGCTCCTGACAATATCTTGCTTCCTTGCTCCTCCCTTGAACTTCCTATTTAAACCAAGCCTCTGCACTTCCTGTTTGCCAGATTATTGTGCTCCTGACAATATCTTGCTTCCTTGCTCCTCCAGTGACACAATCCGCTCATACTGCTTCCCATGTACCGACCTTTGGCTGCTGATTCACCGACTACTCTCATCGTCTTCCACTCCATACCTGATACCTTTGGCTACCGACCTCGGCTTGATCTCTGACTACGCTTCTGCCGGCTCATATACTACTAGCGTCTGCTTATGTACCGAACCCGGCCTGTTTGACTACTACGACTTTGCCTGCTGTTGCAGCTACTGGACTCTGAGCCTGATCCCAGATCGTGACATGAGCACTTACCGTAGACAGTGAGATGAAACTGATAAAGCTTCATGTGTCCTTGAGTGTCCACCATCTGGCAAGTGAACAAGCCCGTGTCCTTCAACTCTAGTCCCGATACTTCCAATGTCAAGTTTTCGAGAAGTTGGACCCGGCCATGGAAACACGACTGATATGTTGTGTCCAAGGAGCCTCGGGAAAAAGAGGCCACCAAATGATCTGTTGGGGACAAGTGTCTCCAGAAGACTTCCCGGGGGTTAAATTCTAGAGGAACCGACGGTGACAGGAAGACAGATCCACCCCGTATTCCGGTAATGGGGGTGACCTCTTCAGCACTACAAAGCCAGCCTGTGAAAAGAACACATGATACCAATGAGCCAATGCACTTGTTGTAGTAACTGATCAAGTAAACATGAATGATTACCTGACATGTCGCAATCACAGGGCCCCATAGCAAAATTTTGTATGGGGCCCTGTGATTTCTAGTTACACCCATTGCAGAGCCCACTTGAGATCCCACACAGCCCACCTAAGGGTGACCCTGCAGAGCCATCATAGACTCTCTATGGTGGCTCTGCAGGGTCGCCCTCAGGTGGGCTGAACGCACTCCATTTACTGTCAGCCTCCTCTTCCTCCACGCTCGCTAATGGGCCCCGCCTCCTCCTCCGTCGCCGGGCCCCTGCCTCCCTTCCTGCTGCCGACCACGGGACCCGCCTCCTCCTCCACTGCCGGATCCGGCCTCCTCCACCGCCGCTGCTGGCTCTCATTGACTCAGCAGCGGCTGTGGAGAGGAGCGCGCTGCTGCACAGATCACTATCAGTGATCTGACAGCGGCGCGTTCTTCTTCACAGTGAAATCTGGCCCTGCCCCCCTGTGCCCCGGGCCCCATAGCGGCCGCCTGGGTCGCTATGGCGATTGTTACGCCACTGAAATAAACCCCTATGAGTATCACCTGCAGTTCATTTTATTTGGGCCGGTAGAAATTGATAATTCTGCATTTAATATTCTTGATTTAATATAATTTACTGTACTATCTTGTATCTTACCCCAAATAGAAGGGGGGGGGGGGGGTGCCAATGATTCTATTACATAGAATGGAAGTCTGGATGACGCACCCATACTCCACACCAATATGTGGTTCTGAGCCTCCAGCATGTGCTTGCCATGTGTGCATCTTAGAGTGCTTCCAGTGAATTGTTTATTGGATCTCAAACCACAGTCACCTCAGATGCCATTCCGTGACCACACTGACAACAAAAGTGTGCACGTCATTGGATTATCCCATCTACTTGGTACTCGTGGAAAAGGGAAGTTGACAAGAGCTGTGTGATAAGCCTCCGAGGGAAGCTGACATTCTCTAAGGCTCAAGGTTGTTTACTAGTTCCAGAGCGAGTATACAAACCAGGAGACAGAGAATGACAGCCAGGGCCAGATTTACTCTCTCTGCTGCCCCAAGGCCAGGTTCCTCAATGTGCCCCTCTCCCTGCCAACCTACCCCCCAATAGAGAATGGCAACCAGATAGCAGGGGTCGCAGGGCTTGTTTTCTTTTTATATTTTTTTACTTTTTTATCACTTTTTTAATTGTTATTAATTTTTTTTACTTCATCTTTTACTTTTTTTTTTCTTCATTTTTTTAATCAATCCCCCCCCCCCTGCTCTCTGCTGCCCCGAGGCCTGGCCTCGGTGGCCTTGTGGGAAATCCCTATGGGGTGATCCATGTCCAGGACTATGGGGTGATCCATAGCCAGGGCTATGGGGTGATCCATATCCAGGGCTATGGGATGATCCATATCCAGGACTATGGGGTGATCCATATCCAGGGCTATGGGGTGATCCATATCCAGGGCTATAGGGTGATCCATATCCAGGACTATGGGGTGATCCATATCCAGGCTTATGGGGTGATCTATATCCAGGACTATGGGGTGATCCATATCCAGGACTATGGGGTGATCCATATCTAGGACTAGGGGGTGATCCATATCCAGGACTATGGGGTGATCCATATCCAGGCTTATGGGGTGATCTATATCCAGGACTATGGGGTGATCCATATCCAGGACTATGGGGTGATCCATATCCAGAACTATGGGGTGATCCATATCCTGGACTATGGGGTGATCCATATCCAGGACTATGGGGTGATCCATATCTAGGACTAGGGGGTGATCCATATCCAGGACTATGGGGTGATCCATATCCAGGACTATGGGATGATCCATATCCAGGACTAGGGGGTGATCCATATCCAGGACTATGCGGTGATCCATATCCAGGACTATGGGGTGATCCATATCCAGGACTATAGGGTGATCTTTTGGCTTCCCTGTACTGTATCATATACGTCTTTGTGAGTTCTCCCCCTAGTGGTTAGCTCTATATCAAGGCATTTGATTGGCCCCCTGCCTAATGACTGTAGAGATTACCCTTGCCAGTCTTTCTGTTGGTTTCAACGGGGGCTGGCTGACCAAAGGAGTAGAAAACGTTCACGTTCCAAAGTAAATGTTCAAATAAAACGCATTTTAAAAAAACGGGGCCAATAAACAATAATCATCATCCAGCCATTTTCCAGCACAAATCCACATATATGAAGTCACATGGTTGGGTATTCAAAGTGAACACAACTTTAACCTAATTGCTCAGCCAAGTGGACACTCTCCCCCCCCCCTCCTATTAAAACCAACAGTCTGCTACATGGTAGTAAACCAACCCCATTAGGTTCAGACTGGACCTACAGACCACCATTTCTGTTTTAAGTCTCAGCACCCTTATGCAAAATCTTGGGGCACCCCAGTCTAAAATGTAACACGACATCAATGTAAAAAGCAACGTGTGGCCCCTCCGAAATCTATACCAGACCCTTATCCCAGATAGTCAAATTTTCTCGGCCAGCAAAATTATCAGATCCTCACCGGTGGAGAAGCAAATGCACCATCTGGACCAGTAAGCAGAGCCCCAGAGCCCCAATGTGTGTTAATGAAAGCCTTAACACACATTGATACATTGTTTACACAAAGTTGTATGAAAGAATACAAACATTTACAGAGCGGACATGGCCTTTAAGCCGGATGGTTGTGTGGTCACTCACCGGTGTGGCCAAGCAGCAGCAGCAGAAGACTCAGGACCCAGCAGACCGCTCCCCTCCTATTCATGATTCTGTACGTCCACGGCTGACCACTGGTCTTCGTGTCCTGACTCCGGAGCCTCTGCGGTCTCTACTAAAATCCCCTCCAGTTTGTATGCAGAGAATCCAAACTTCCCCTGATCTTCCTTCTCCAGTCTTCTAACCAATGGGGACATTTCATCTGGAAAGGGGAACTCCACTTGTGGTCGATGATGCAAGAGCTCCCGAGCACTGTCGTGACATGTCTGCAGAAATTCTTAACTTCTCCAACCGGCACGGGTTTGAGGTTTGCTGTGGTTAAAGGGGACACTCTCGCTGAGATATTGAAATGTATGTGACTAAATATGGGGGGGGGCGTAAAATGGGGGTACAGAAAGGTGGAGTGTTCCTTTAAGTTTGATTGCGTTTTCTGACAGCGTTCATCGTTCCTTTTCAGGAAAAATGCAATGATTGACTTCTAATAGCTCGTGCCCCCACCTCCCCTCCATGCAATAGAAGACGTATTATATGCACCCCTCAAGTGGCCCGTGCCCCCACCTCCCCTGTGATAGAAGAGGTATCATAAGCATCCCTCTGTTGTCCCATGCCCCCTACCTCCCCTTCTCCGTGCCCTGCAATAGAAGAGGTATCATACGCACCCCTCCGGTGTCCCATGTCCTCTACCTCCCCTCTGTGCCCTGTGATAGAAGAGTTATCATACACATCCCTCCGGTGTCCCATGTCCCCTACCTCCCCCCCTCCATGCCCTGCATTAGAAGAGGTATCATACACAACCCTCCGGTGTTCCATGTCCCCTACCACCTGCCCCCTCCGTGCATGCAATAGAAGAGGTATCATATGCACCCCTCCGGTGTCCCATGTCCCCTACCTCCCCTCCGTGCCCTGCATTAGAAGAGGTATCATACGCACCCCTCCGGTGTCCCATGTCCCCTACCACCCGCCCCCTCCATGCCCTGCATTAGAAGAGGTATCATACACAACCCTCCGGTGTTCCATGTCCCCTACCACCTGCCCCCTCCGTGCATGCAATAGAAGAGGTATCATATGCACCCCTCCGGTGTCCCATGTCCCCTACCTCCCCTCCGTGCCCTGCATTAGAAGAGGTATCATATGCACCCCTCCGGTGTCCCATGTCCCCTACCACCCGCCCCCTCCGTGCCCTGCATTAGAAGAGGTATCATATGCACCCCTCCGGTGTCCCATGTCCCCTACCTCCCCTCCGTGCCCTGCAATAGAAGAGGTATCATAAACACCCCTCCGCTGTCCCATGTCCCCTACCATAACCCCGCCCCCTCCGTGCCCGGCAATAGAAGAGGTATCATAAACACCCCTCCGCTGTCCCGTGTCCCCTACCTCCCACCCCCATGCAATAGAAGAGGTATCATAAACACCCCTCTGGTGTCCCATGTCCCCTACCACCCGCCCCCTCCGTGCCCTGCAATAGAAGAGGTATCAAACACACCCCTCCAGTGGCCCATGCCCCCTACCTCCCCCCCTCCATGCCCTGCATTAGAGGAGGTATCATACGCACCCCTCTGGTGTCCCCCTGCGTAGAAAACTTATATCCGCCATTTGGATTTCCGGGAGATCTGACGGGTCTCTTTATGATTCATTGTCTCCAGTATTTGTTTTACAGCAAAAGATCATTTCAAACATTCCAATCTATCAATCCTTTATCATTATGTGTGTGTGTGGCCCCTACAGGGCTTACCTGTGGCCCCCAGCACTTTCCTTCAGCAGCAGGAAGGAGTTTCATCAGCCCTCACCCCCCCCGACAATCCTCTCCATCGATCTACAGATGTGACTGGGAATCTTCCGCAGAAATCTGCAGCTCCCGGGCGTCAGGCGAATCAGCGCTGTGGAATTTCCTGGTACGAGAGCTGGGATCTTAGCAGAGGTCATGTGACTGCCGGGAAAAGGAAGGGGAGATTTTCGGGTCTTCAGGCTCGCGGGGGATCCATAAAACAATGTGATTGGTCACAACGATAAAATGACCTCAGGGGAAGTTTTCTTTATAAATCACGAGAAGTGAAATGTGAAATGTCAGCAGATTAAAAACAACAAAACTGTTCAACTTCCTCCTCCCACTTTCTCCCGGGGTGAATCATTAAACACAATCCACACAATGTCAACACGTTGAACACGCCCGGCATAGTGCTGATAAACATTTCTACGCTCGGGATTGTCTATTTGTGCAACCGGGGTGACTGGGTGGCAACGTGGGAGAACAACTGGGAAATGGGAAAGAGTGTTGTCACCCTATAACAGGAGAGTTCTCTATATATTTCAGATTAGAGGTGTGGTGCCAATCCCTAGTGGTACAGTTTTTATGGGTTTGGCTAAACTCTATAACAGGAAGTGCCTAAACAAGGACCTCCATGGCAGGATCACCAGGGATTATTTCTATGTCAGGGTCACCAGGGATTATTTCTATGTCAGGGTCACCAGGGATTATTTCTATGTCAGGGTCACCAGGGATTATTTTCATGTCAGGATCAGCAGGGAGTATTCCCATGTCAGGGTCACCAGGGATTATTTTCATGTCAGGATCAGCAGGGATTATTCCCATGTCAGGGTCACCAGGGATTATTTCCATGTCAGGGTCACCAGGGACTATTTTCATGTCAGGGTCACCAGGGATTATTTCCATGTCAGGGTCGCCAGGAATTATTTCCATGTAAGGGTCACCAGGGATTATTTCCATGTAAGGGTCACCAGGAATTATTTCTGTGTCAGGGTCACCAGGGATTATTTCCATGTCAGGGTCACCAGGGATTATCACCAGGGATTATTTCCATGTCAGGGTCACCAGGGATTACTTCCATGTCAGGGTCACCAGGGATTATTTTCATATCAGGGTCAGCAGAGATTATTTCCATGTCAGGGTCACCAGGGATTATTTCTGTGCCAGGGTCACCAGGGATTATTTCTATGTCAGGGTCACCAGAGAGTATTTCCATGTCAGGGTCACCAGGGACTATTTTCATGTCAGAATCATCAGGGACTATTTTGATGTGAGGGTCACTAGGGATTATTTCTGTGTTTGGGTCACCAGGGATTATTTCTATGTCGGAGTCACCAGGGATTATTTCCATGTCAGGGTCACCAGGGATTACTTCCATTTCAGGGTCACCACAGACTATTTCTGTTAGGGTCAGCAGGGATTATTTCCATGTCAGGGTCAGCAGGGATTATTTTCATGTCAGGGTCACCAGGCATTATTTTCATGTCAGGGTCACCAGGGATTATTTCCATGTCAGGGTCACCAGGGATTATTTTCATATCAGGGTCACCAGGGATTATTTCCATGTCAGGGTCACCAGGGATTATTTCCATGTCAGGGTCACCAGGGACTATTTCTGTGTCAGGGTCACCAGGAATTATTTATGTGTCAGGATCACCAGGGATTATTTCCATGTCAGGGTCACCAGGGATTATTTCCATGTCAGGGTCAGCAGGGATTATTTCCATGTCAGGGTCACCAGGGATTATTTCTGTGTCAGGATCACCAGGGATTATTTCTATGTCAGGGTCACTAGGGATTATTTCTATGTCAGGGTCACCAGGGATTATTTCTGTGTCAGGATCACCAGGGATTATTTCCATGTCAGGGTCACCAGGGATTATTTCCATGTCAGGGTCACCAGGGATTATTTCCATATCAGAGTCGTCAGGAAATGTTTTAATAAATTTTGCAGATTTTAAAAATAATGATATTATTTTAAAAACGGCAATAAAGTGTTAAATCTTAGATCTCAATGATTGGGGTTTACATATACTACTTTATTTATATATTATATCAGATTATATTTTACCATATAATAGTAGGTTTAAGTATAACATCATATTGTATTATTTCATATTATATCATATTGTATTATATTGTCACATTTGTATTGTGTTTATTCTTTATGAAACATTACATGAACAATTTGCTTTGTTTTTTACTCCTCTCAAGGTATTTCTATTTGGTTGCAGCAGCAGCAGAATGTGACATGTGACGTACCTGACATTGTATAACATGTTTCACTTCCTGTTTACGCCCTTTTTCTGGCCGTCATTCCTCTGCTCGCAGGGACTCTCCTTCTTCTTCGAGGCTCCGGGGAAAAACAACGAGAAAATGTCCCGAGAACCAATTCCCAGGTAATGGTGACATTGTGTGTCCGGGTCTGTCAATGTCCCGGGTCTCTCATTGCCTGGGGTCTCTCATTGTCTCTGGATTGTCATTGCCTCGGGTCTCTCCTTGTCTCGGGTCTCTCCTTGTCTCGGGTCTCTCCTTGTCTCGGGTCTGTCATTGTCTCGTGTCTGTTCTTGTCTCGGGTCTGTTCTTGTCTCGGGTCTGTTCTTGTCTCGGGTCTCTCCTTGTCTCAGGTCTCTCCTTGTCTCGGGTCTGTTCTTGTCTCGGGTCTCTCATTGTCACATCTCCTTCTTTTCCTGTGAATGTTCTTTATTATGTGTATTATTTCTCTATTCATCTCCTGCACATTGTTACTTTTCTTCTTCTGCTTCTTCTTCTTCTGCTTCTTCTTCTTCTTCTTCTTCTTCTTCTTCTTCTTCTTCTTCTTCTTCTTCTCTGTGAGAAATCAACCTGAAGACACAAACAGGAAATGGAGTGATTGTGAAAGTGAAAGCGCTTTTCCCTTCCACGGCCATGTTTAAGGTGGAGGAGCCGATGTTCATGAGCTTTTCCAAAAATGGAATTTCCCGGGTGGGGGGATTCCCCGGACACAGCTGTAGTGTCATTATTGACCTTACATGGTCACATGACTATAAATGGTAAATTACGCAAAAAGGAACCCCCTCCCCCTCCTCTGTTTATGTGCAGCTGTGAGATGGGGAATGTCCAACCAGGCCCTGCCCCTTTCATGTATTGGATTTCAGTTCTTTCAATCATGGAGGCTGAGCCTCATCTAGCCCTTTCCTCCCCAGCCTGACTGTCCCTGGCCTTATTGGAAGAACTGGATTCCAGTTCTTCCAATAATGGAGGGTCAGCATCCCATGTGGGCGTTATCTAGAGTGGTCTGCACACAAATGCACCCTGTCTAGGAATGGCCACTCCTCCCAGACTCACATTCGCCCATCAAGGCATTTTGATATTTGCATAACTCTGCCCACTGCTTGCATCAGGACTGAGGGCTCTTGAGAGAGTACGGAGGCAGAGTGCTGTGATGTTTTCAGGAAGCTATGTACAGCACCCTGCTGGCCATTCCAACCAGCCAAGATCTGCCTGCTTTCACATTTGCATAACTCCTCCCACTGCTTGCACCAAGCCTGATTGCTTTTGAAAGGAGTACTGAGGCAAGGTGCTGTGCTGTTTTCAGGAAGCTATGTACAGCAATACAAAACACAAAAATTCCCCAGCCTCAGCCTGCCAGCCAGCCTGCAACAAGTAGCCCTGTCAACAGTATGCGTTAAAATCAGAGGTGCGCCCTGCTATAAAGGCCGGTTATAGATTCATGGATGTACCATTTTTTCTAGCTATGTACAGCACCCTGCCGGCTCCTCCAACCAACCAAGAGCTGTCTGCATCCACATTTGCATAACCCCTCCCACTGCTTGCTTCAGCACTGAGGGCTCTCAAGAGGAGTACTGACGCAGGGTACTGTGATGTGTTCAGGAAGCTATGTACAGCACCGTGCTGGCCCCTCCCACCAGCCATGATCTGCCTGAGTCTACATTTGCATAACTCCTCCCACTGCTTGTACCAGGGCTGAGGGCTCCTGAGAGGCGTACTGAGGCACGGTGCTGTGATGTATTCAAGAGGCTATGTACAGCACCCTGCCGGCCAAAAATTTTTGTTTTGTATAACATGAGGAAGGGTTGGGGCCTCTGTCAGCTTTTTATTGGCCTTTGTGTCAGGACAGGAAGTGATGGGAAATCTCTCCAATAGGAGACACGGACACAGACAGATTTTTCATAGAGCAGAGAAGGGTCAGATATAATGACAATGTTTATTATTGCTGTCTGCACCTTCCTGTCCTTGTAATGCCCCCCCCCCCAGGGACAGGAAGTGAGGGGAAATCTCCCCAGTGGGGGTCACATCTAAACAAATAAAAGCCTCACATACATTTTGATTCACTATCTGAGACATTTCATATTTTGTTTTCAAGGTAAGCGCGTCCCTAGAAAATCCTCAACAAGATGGAGGAAATTAGAAGAATCCAGACTGAAGGTGAGTGATATGTTTATGTTCATTAAAGACAAAGGAGCAGGAGGTGAGATGGGATTGGTTCTTCTGCTCTCGGGACCTCCAACCTCCTCTATGACCATCTGGAGGACACAGAAAGATAGCCATAGGCAGTAGAGTCATCATGGTTTGTACAATGACATCACTGCCCATACTGGTCCAGCTCCTGTTCCTTTATATCACGGCCCCAGAGCTGTTCTCACATATTTGGATTTGGCTCTAGGGCCTTTCCAATCTTGTACCCTGTCAAGTTTCTGGCCTTTTCTTAAAGTGTTCTTCTAGATAGGACTATTTTCTTTACTTTTTGGATATAGCAGGGAAGATGTAGAAAAATGTCCCTTACATTGGTGGTCAGTGAGAAGAATGTCTCTTACATTTGTGGTCAGTGAGAAGAATGTCCCTTACATTGGTGGTCAGTGAGAAGAATGTCTCTTACATTGGTGGTCAGTGAGTAGAATGTCTCTTACATTGGTGGTCAGTGAGAAGAATGTCTGCTCTCTAGCTCCCTTGTCAACTCCTCCCATGTTCGCCTCCAGGACTTCACTAGAGTCTCTCCCATCCTCTGGAACTCTCTACACCAACCTGTCCATCTATCTCCCACTCTGACTGCCTTTAGGCGATCCCTTAAGACTCATCTCTTCAGGAAAGCCGATCCCACCTCAACCTAACCACTGAATTATCACTTTCTCATACAATTCATCCCCACACAGCTACCTCCTCATGTATCACTGGCCCCTCCCTTTTAGATGGTATGCCCTCAGGGGCATGGCCCTCCTTACCATCTTGTCTTTGTCTTTGAATTATATTGTAATCTCTTCCTATTGTACAGTGCTGCGCAAACTGTTGGCACTATATAAATCCTGTATAATGATAATAATAATTCACTCTTCTGAGAAAGAGTGAAGGATAGAAAGCAGTACACTTTCCCCATTGTTGGTGTCCGGTGAAGGTCCTTGAACACGTTCTGTTGAGCAAAGATGAGCCCATATGTCGGGGAACTATCGGCCTGACTACGGTCAATCTGAGAGGCAAGGGCTTAGCAACCACAAATCTAAATTGAAATTTCCATTACTGGACTATCGATATTTTTATTTTCTATTACATTAGAACTGCAGTGAGCAAAGGGTCATCAGAAGAATGCCTTATCACTGTTGCACAATCCTCTTATTGATAAGGTGGAATATTTCATAATCTGATGCCACCGACTATCCCAGTTTTATAGCACTTCATACACTTCATACACACTAGAGTTGACAATGCGTGTTTCAGATTACCTTTTAAAGTGGAATTCTTTTTCCAGTTGACAAGTTGGATCGAAAGTTGTCTGAGTACGAATACTACGAGCTTACGCTGCTTTACGAATATTTCAAAGATGATGTTGTCTACGTCCTGGAATCTTTACCTTCTCACAGTTTCTTCTGCGAATCTCAAAATCACATGGACTTGGACACTGAGGTAAGACGTACGGCTGAGATTTTATAACACTGTTTAATGCAGAAGGTTCTGCCTGCAGTATAAAGGCTTATTATGGATTATTTATTATTATTATTTTCTAATAATATTATTCAAGAATGAGGAGACTACAATGTAAAAATGAAGTAGGGATGCACCAATACCGAATACCGAGTATTTGGGTGAGTACTTGTACTCGCCCAAATACTCCTGATGCTTCTCCCAATACTGGAACTTCTGGTATCAGCAAGCCGGCTCCATGCTCCCTCGTCAATCAGGAAGCTGGGTAGCTTGTAATGACTCACCACCTGGCTTTCTGATCAGGAAGCCAGGCGGTGAGTCATTACCCGTCCACCCCCTGGCTTTCTGATTGGCCAGAAAGCCGGCTAGATGCTCCCTCGTCACCTGGTGATGAGGGAGCATGGAGCTGGCTTCCCAGCCAATCAGAAAGCCAGGCAGCGTGTCATGACTCACCGCCCCGGCTTCCCGATTGAACAGAAAGATGCCTCCATGATCCCTCGTCACCAGGTGATGAGGGAGCATGGAGCCGGCTTCCCGGCTAATCAGGAAGCCGGACGGCAAGTCATTACATGCTGCCCATCTTCTTTAATTGGACTTCTGGTATCGGTATTAGATATCGGCGAGTACTGAAAAAAAAATATCTGTACTTGTACTCCATACCAAAAAACGGTATCGGCGCATTCCTATTAAAGATATATAAATGACAAAGACATTTCCTAGGATATCCATCCTCGTCGTATTGTGCTATTGGTACCAATGTGTCCTATGAATTTTGAGCCAGTCCCAACCAACAACCCATGACATGCTGTGTCCAAAGAACCAATATTTAGGCAATGTTGAGTGTTCACAGTCTAACACCGTCCACCGTCCTCCATGTTTGTTTAACAATACAGTTCCCTACTGCCAACATCTGATTTGTACTCTTTCACATAGTATTTATTTTACTAGCTTTCTATTTCCATGCTAACGTCTTGAATTGTCTTTGTACTTTAGCACTACAGGTCTATGGAGAAACAACTGGGTGCAGCAGCCTTTGCATCATTGCTGGTGGAAGACGTTCTAAGCATGAGGAGAGAAACTCTCATTGGGTTCTTCAAAACTCTGTGCGCTCTACAGAAAGACTACCAGCATCCAAATTTATTGGTAGTTATAAACGAGATCAACGTGGCAGATGAGAGCGGTATGTTGCCCATATGATGTATCATTTGGTTTCCAATTTGTGGGTAATCTGTGTTTCTGAATATGTTTAAAGGGACAGAAAACCAAAAGAGGCCTGTATAGTATAAGCCTGCAAGATAGGGGCATCACTGGGACCCTAGGCATGCAAGTTGTATTTTTGCCATCTGTGTCCTATTGGGTAGATTTCCCCTAAACTTTCTGTCCTGTAGATACAACAGAAAGTGAGATGAAATTTCAAAGTGAAGGAAATGCCCTCTTAGATAGTTCTCACTACAATAGGTGTTCCTGTTGGATGATTTCACCTCTATCTATACCTACTTGGGTGACAACTGAAAATTTTGGGTTTTCCCTTGCTTTCAGTCCCAGTCACAATGGTCAATAGACTGGGCCAGGAAGTGGAGATGTCTACAGTTCTGAGAATTCTTGGCACTGATTATTGTTCTATGCAGGGCCGGATTTCCCACAAGGCCAACCAAGACCCTGCCTTGGGGCAGCAGGGAATAGAGGGGCAGCAGGGGTGTGGAATGCCGTTCCGGGCACAGGGCGGGTAGTGGTTTTCTACATTTAGCACTGCTTTGGGCAAGCAGAGCTAAATGTATAGCGGAGAAGCCGCCGCTTGTTTTGTACAAGTGATCTCAGTGATTTTGCCGAGATCACTTGTATGCAGCCTGCAGGTCTGCCATACTCCATGGGCGGGTGGGGGGGTTGGGAGGTAGGGGGGCACATTGAGGAACCTGGCCTTGGGGCAGCAGATAGAATAAATCTGGCTCTGGTTCTGGCCCCTGTTCACTTGCAGCCAGGCCAATGCGGATCTTGGTCTACTATACCATGCCATGAGGACCATAATCTTCACGCAGTTGGGGAATTTCTTTGAGACAATATATTCAAGTTGATCTCTGTCCTTAATGCAGTTTTGCACAGTTGTGCAGTCAGGCTGTCCCTAGCCCTCCCTTTTAATTTCAATCATGGAGGCTCAGCATGAAATGTGGGTGTGATCGGTGGTAACGAGCAGAATAGTCGAGCCGAATGCCCCTCAGTGGCATTCGGCTATTCACTTACTGCCGTTCGGCCCCTAAGAGAATAGGGGCGAATGGCAGCGAGTGACCTGCCGGAGCTTCAGCTCAGCCGATCCAGATGTTGGATCGGCTGAGTCGAACTCCTTCTGCACTTCGGCTCAGCCGAACATGCTCTGACCGAAGGCACCCGATGTACGGCTGATTTTAGCCAATGTACGGCTGAAATTAGCCGTACAAGGCTGAAGTGAATAGCTGAACAGCGTTCAGCTCACTTCACTTTGGCTCGGTTATTCACTCGGCTGCCTTCGGCAGCTAAGTGAATAACCCCCATAGTCATTTGATATTCCAAACCCCAAACCACGGCCTGTTTATTTGATATGAATGCCCAATCTGTACTGATCTTTGTCAATCTGTACTTGATTCAAGCTCAGATTACCCTCTAGTGATTACCACTGTACCTGATAATGGCTGCACTCTTCTTTCAGATGTTCAGTTATTGGCGCACATTCTTCAGGACATGGATTCTACACTGCCTTCAGAACAGAAAGGTTAGTGCCTTATAGCTCAATTATTCTCATTGGCTTGCTAACTGTAATGCAGTTGAGCTATATACAAAGTAATAAATAGGCAAATGTTCAAATACCCTGTGCTGGCAGCACTGGAAGAGTTGGACTGAGGGTCTCACACACAAGCAGCAGCCTATTGCAGGATTTTGATAACTCAGCTTGAATCATCGCCTAAAAGAAAACTTTGGTTAGCGTGCGGAAGGACTAAAGCATTTGTATGCCACCTGTGTTCCTTTTTGTAGAGATTTCACCCCAATTCATATGCCCCTGGCCAATCAGGAGATAAAGACATTTCTAAATGAGGGCACAGGCAGGGCCGGATTTCCCACAAGGCCAACCAAAGCCCGGCCTTGGCGCAGCAGGGAGTATAGGGGCAGCAGGGATGTGGAATTCCTATCTCCCAATGCCTGGGACATGCTGTTCCGGGCGCCAGGCGGGTAGTTGTTTTCTACATTTAGCCCTGCTTTGGGCAAGCAGAGCTAAATGTACAGCGGGGAAGCCGCTGCTTGCTTTGTACAAGTGATCCTGGCGATGTCGCCAAGATCCCTTATATGCAGCCTGCAGGTCTGCCATTTTCCATGGGGGGGTGGGGGGGGTTTGGGAGGAGGGGCGGCATTGAGGAACCTGGCCTTGGGACAGCAGAGAGACTAAATCCAGCCTTGGGCACAGGTAGCTACAGAAACAGCATTAAAAACCCAAGAGAGGTCCTAACCCTTCCTCACCCTATCCAAACTGTATAATAAAGTTTTGACAAAATTTGCACTGTAAAGATTACATATCCAATGTAAAATGCTAAGTATTGCATTCATCATTGTGTCTTTTAGAAGTCTGGGGCCTTCATAAAAAACATCTGCTGGACAAGACACACACCCTTGTGGAGAAAAAACCTCCAGGAACCACCTGTAATCAACAGAAATTTCCCATTTCAGAGCGCTATTTGGATCTAATAGTTGTTTCCACTCATCAGTTTATTCAACGTTCCCAGCATGAGATCTTATGCACAGGTGGTCGACATGAACATTATTTGCAGAAAGCCAAAAATGGCCTGGAACGTATTAGCACCAACAAGCTATTCCGCTGGTGCCACCGATCCGGAACCATGCCACATGCCGTCATGGTGAGCGGGGTGCCCGGAGTAGGAAAGACCACCTTGATGCAAAAATTTGTCTATGACTGGGTGAATGGAAAACTGTATCAGAGGTTTAATTTTGTTTTTTCCTTTAAATTTCGGGACCTCAACATGCACGATAAAGATATCACCTTGGAGGAGATGATTCTCAAGGAGTATCCATATCTAGAGAATCATCTTAGGGAAATTTTTCAATGTCCGGAAAAGCTGCTCTTTGCATTTGATGGCTTAGATGAAAGTAGTCACCACATGGATTTCAATTCAAGTCAATTGTGCAGGGACACAAGGCAACAGGTAAAACTTGGTACAATTGTGGTCAGTCTAGTGAAAGCAACTCTACTCAAGGGATGTTCTGTCTTGATGACCAGTCGCCCAACCAAACTGGCAGACGTCAACACCAGTGACTTCCAGAGATTATCGGAGATCGTGGGGTTCTTCCCTGCAGAGAGAAGAAAGTACTTTGACAATTTTTTTAAAGATCCTGATTTGGCAGAAAAGGCTTTTCACTACGTGAGGGAGAACGGGACATTGTACACATTCTGTTACATCCCAACATACTGCTGGATTGTCTGTACAGTGTTATCAATGAGCTTCAGAGCCCAACCAACAATCACTGATCAGCTGATGACATCATTGCCCAAAACAGTGACACAACTCTTTGTGACTTTTGTCTCCAACCTCCTGGCCAACCACAGCCAGATTGTCAGCAAAGAACAAGCTAAACAACAGCTGAAGGCCATGGGGCAGATGGCAGAACATGGAGTCATGAACCATATTCTCACCTTTGAGCAGAGAGATCTGAATTCATTTCACCTCGATTCGTCAGAACATCTTCTATCAAGCTTCATGGTGGCGTCCAGGCAGTCCTCTTCTGTGACTTATTCCTTCTTTCATCTCACCATTCAAGAATTTGTTGCCGCCTTGGCTCATTTCATTGACTATTCTGCAGAAAGGCTAAGGTCTTCCATCGACAAAGCCCGGTCCTTCAAAGATAATCGCGGAGAGCTCTTTCTCCGTTTTCTCATCGGACTTTCTCACAACACCACCAGATCCCTTTTGGCTGCGTATTTGAATACGAATGCTTTAGAAGCATCCAGGCAGGTGATCACTTGGCTCAGTGATTTGGTTTCATCATTCAAAGTGGTAGGAGGCTCAGATGATGACAAGAAAAAGTTGCTGAATGTTTTTGCCTATCTCTACGAGTCTCAGAACGACGGTCTGGTATCAAGCTTCCTCACGTCGATGACAGGTTTCGACTTTTCAGAATTTCACTTGGCCCCGTTGGACTGCACCGTGTTGATGTTTATCCTCAAGATAAGCAGAAACACAGAAAGTCTCGATTTAGACTCTTCTTTCATTCAAAGTGAGGGCTTGGAGCGCCTCGGTCCAATTCTACACACCGTGAAAGACCTCAAGTAAGCACACTTGATTCGCAAGAAGCACTCCCGTCACTAGATGGAGCCGAGGAGCATATTTTCTATGTTCCTCAGCTCCATCTAGTGGTTTAAAAGTTCATTAACATGTAATGTACAATCCTTGAGATCTTTAACCATTTAGTAGGACAGACCATGTATGTATTTAGTTTACAACTGTATTCTCCGTGTGATCCAAAATGTATAAAATGTCAAGAATTGTCCTTATTTTCTACAGACTCTCTAACAATGACCTGAAGGATGTTGACGTGCAGATCATACTCAACATATTACTGAAGCCTGACTGCAAGATCCAGAAACTGAGGTCAGTTAGAAAGTCACAAATATGTCACGATACCGTGTACGGGTGTCCCCACACCGCCTGAAGGTATCTACACAGGTGAACCAAATACGCGACCAAACCATACAATGCTTATGAACTATAGTTGGCCCGGCCGAAAGCCTCGCAACTAACAGCTAAGCGGAGCCATACGTGATCTCATGGCTGGCTCCGTCCAGTTGCAATGAGAGATCAGCGTCCCCAGGATACCTGGGGACGCTGAACTGTCATTAAACAATGACAACTTCGCAGAGCCGGCCGTGATGTTTCTGAATTGAGAAAGCTGGAGGATGACCAGTGAAATGTCTTCTAGAAAAATACAGCAAGTCCAGTTGCCTTGACCCTGAAGCAGAACTATGAGGCGAGTGAAAATCAGTCAACCTCATAGTACGAGCCGACGTGTGACAATGAAACTGTTGCACGTCAGCTCAATAGATCGGGAAGTGAGAGAACACTTACCGAGAGCTGTGACTGTCACTCACGGCTCCCTGCAGGGATTCCCCCCTCGCTGTCCGATCCTCCAGCGCTGACTGGAGAAACCGACGGGGGGCACAGCTGGCTCTGCCTCTAGATAGGCAGAGCCAGCTGTCATTCACGCAGCTGGGTGGATCTCGACAGTAATGTCGGGATCCGTCCCGGCTGTGGCAGTCTCAGTATACCGCGAGCCGTAGCTCACTATATACTGAGCTTTGGGTTATGGGAGGACGCTAGGGCATGTCCTCCCGTGACCCTTAGCAGAACTATGGGGAAAAACACTAACCCCATACTTCTCCTTTAAATTACTGTTTTTAAATGCAAATACCCTGAGTACTTATTTTTGACTTAGCTCTGATGTCACTCTTTGCTCAGCAGCGCACATACCTCAATAGGGTGAGTGCAGCACCAGGAGCCAATTGGGTGTGCTGACAAGGAACATGTTGCCAGAAGGAGAAAGACGATAGATGACAGACAGGGAACAGGCGGGGTGACCAGGCCATAGTGCATAACCACAGTTGGGAAAAGTCAGGTATCCAGGATAGTTGTGCTGTCTGCAGAGGTTTATCTACCGCAAGGCAAACTAGGAATTTGCCTAGGGCGCCACTTTCCAGGGGGGCTTTGGGCCATGGGGGGACGCTAGTTTGTGTCCTCCCGTGATCGTGGGGAGAACTATGGGGAAAAGCACTGACCCCATAGTTCTCCTTTAATTTTTACAGATATTACATTACAATGTTTTAAGCATTTCTTGCCTATGCTCCTCAGCTCCCTCTAGTGGCCACAATTCAGTATTACATAACATTGAGCCTAAAAAGAAAATGCACTGTTGGGTTTTGCCTCTAGTCGTTCAGAGTTTCGCAGGGCGAATGGTTCTGTGAGTTGTTTATAAATAGACCCCGTAGTGTTCTCAATAATTTATGAAAATGTTTTTGCTGCTGATGACTTTCTACTGTGTGATTCTGGTTCTACCTCGGCGCCGCCCATTATGGTCACTTCAAGCACTCTCCAAGTTACGTCTGGTTTTACACCGTATGGACTGTGCAGCTCTGAACACGACTTGGACTACGGTTTTTATTGCTGCCGGTGACCCCTGTGTTGTCACTTGGACAGGAAGTGTGGGGAAATGCCACGGGCTCTCTTCATAAACAATGTAAAATATTGCCAGCTGACCCCGGCCATGTATAATAAACGCACATTTTCTTACAATTTGTCTCCAGCCTGAGGAAAAATGCTCTGACAGACACTTCTTGTCCCTTGCTGGCCCAAGCAGTAAGTGGGAACCGGACCCTGCGGGAGCTGGACCTTTCCAGGAACAACCTGACGGGGCCGAACTTTAGTCAATTGCTAATCGCCCTTTCCAGTTCCAAGATAACGCACTTGTTGTAAGTATTCCTGCAAACTTCAAACTTCACTGTACTCACTTTTCAAGGTAAAAGCCCGGAACCAAACATCCCCTACTGCCTTTGTTAGACAGAAAGGCCTCTTCCGTGCACCTCTCTGATTTAGTTTCACTTTGGAACTGGCGCCTGACATTCTCTGATATGATGGCTAAATGCCACCAATTGGCCTCCAACTGTCCAGTGAGAAGCCACCATGTTGAACACTGAAAAGTTGGTTGTCCATGAAGTCAGAGGAAGCCAGATAGCAATAGCAAACTGCAACTAAATCAGAGAGGTGCACAGAAGGAGATTTTCTGGGTGATACTTGTATCATCTGCTCATAGGCTGCATTTCTTCACTACTTTGAACCTGCAGACAGGTTCACTTAAACCTGATTTCATAGAATATTAATAATTTCTATGCTCTTTAGCTCCATCTAGTGGCCACAGTGAAATATTACATTACATTAATTCGACCTGAAAAAATACACTAAGAACGTTCGTTTTTGCCTCTATTTCCACGAACGTTCACAGAGATTCACAGCAGGAATGGCTCTGCAGATTGGTCATTAATAAACCATATACTGAGCAAGTTTCTGCACCAGAGGTGGAAACAATATCTAGCCCACCACTGAACTGTCCATGTCTATTTTCTACAGTCTTCAGCAAGTGAAACTGAGGGATGAGTATGCTGAAGATCTGCTGGTGCTCTGTAACAATGCCAACCTGACACACCTGAACCTGAGTCTGAATTATCTCACCGATGCCAGTGTCGACCACATCGCAACACTTAGACTGAATTCACCCAGCCTCCAACAGATCAGGTAATTTAGAATGTAGACATTTCCCTTGGTCTTGTAGAAGAATCTTTCCACTTTTCTCTGATTATTTATTTATTCCTGTATTTATATAGCTCTGAAAATGTACACAGAACGTCACATTCTGTACATTCGCCTCAGTCCCCGTCCCCTTACAAGCATAAGAAATAGATATTTCTTTCCTATGCTCCTCAGCTCCATCTGGTGGCCATAAGGCTGTATTACATTACAATGTTTTAAAGGAGAACTATGGGATTAGTGCTTTACCCCATAGTTTTCCGAAGGGTAACGGGAGGACACGAACTAGCGTCCTCCCGATACACAAAGCTCAGTATACCGCGAGCTGCGGCTCGCGGTATACTGAGACGCCGCAGCTGAAACGGATCCCGACAATTATGTCTGAATCCTCCCAGCTGCGTGAGTGACAGCTGGCTCTGCCTATCTAGAGGCAGAGCCAGCTGTATCCGCCCCCTCATAGTTCTCCTTAAAGCATTTATTTCCTATGCTCCTCAGTTCCATCTAGTGGCCATGATGCTGTATTACATTACAATGTTTTAACCATTTCTTTCACATGCTCCTCCGCTCCATCTGGTGGCCATAATGTAATATTACATTAAAATGACCTGTGGTTGGCACAGGGGGTAGAGATGAAGTCGACTCAGCCCATGAATAACAGTTGGCTGGAATCAGTCTGTAGTGGACTCTGTATGCAGTCGGCTGTCACTTCTTTCCAGGGCACCTCCTTGCTACAGTATGAGCACCTGGAGGATGGATGCTGAGACACTTCCCAAACCCTACCACAGAAAGCAAGATGTTGGGCTTTAGGTCCATGAATCCTTCCTGTGGGTGAATTCAATAACAATGTCATAGTAGAAGGAGTGGGGACAAGGGTAGCACAGGGCTATACTGGTAATGGTGAAAGCAAGATGGTGGGATCCTCAGTCCATCAAATATTTTTGGGAAGTTGAGTGGCGCATGCAATAACAATGTCATAGTAGAAGGAGTGGGGGGCAAGGGTAGCAGGGGGCTATACTGGTAATGGTGAAAGCAAAATGGCGGGGCCCTCAGTCCATCAAACCTTCTCGGGAAGTTGAGTGGCACATGCAATAACAACATCATGGTAGAAGGAGTGGTGGCAAGAGTAGCATGGGACTATACTGGTTATGGTGAAAGCAAAATGGTGGGCCCTAACACAATGCATGATAACACATGACACACTACACGTTAATATGCATATGGTAACACAAAAGAATGTACAGGTGTGAAGCAGGCCTAACACTATATGGGTTCACACAGGGGGAGGGGAACACTTTGCCGTGTTTGCTTTGACAGTAGAGGACCTTGTCCCGGCATTGCCTACAATTTCGGGTTACCTACCAATATCATTATATTTCCCCATTTAGGATCGGGACGAATGATTTCACCAAAGAAGCAGAAGAAAACTTCAGACAGATGCACATTACAGACTGAATGTCTGAAGATGGAGAAGAAAGACCACTGACCAGCTAGAGATGAGCGCAGAGCACAGACACGTTAATACTGATGTTGTGCTGCTACAACCAAAAATGGCTGAAATGAAGACAAAGAAGCCAAAAATATATATGTATTCAATTGAATGCATACTGTTTTCTTGTATATAATTTCTTTCTTTCCTAATCTTCACAACTAAAAAAATTAAATGTAAATAAAAAGAATACTTTGATCAGATACATATGGAACCTTGCATGTGAATAAGTGACAATTAAGTTTCTAGCCAGTAGGGGGAGCTCTAGGCTCCTTATCAGATGTTTATCTGTACATTCTTAGCTGCTCTGCTTAACAAAATACAATGGGGTCTATTCCCTAAGCTGCCGAAGGATGCAGCCGTAGCTTCAGCTGATCCTTCGGCCCCAGGACCCCTTCGGTTCAGTAGAACTATAGCCCGTACAGCTCTCGAAGTTGGCCGAGCGGTTCTGTCGAGCCGAAGGCATATGCCTCGGCTCCACTGAGCCGAGGTGAAAGTCGAAGCTGGCCGAATGCTGCTTCTGGCAGCTGGGCGGAGCCAGCCATCATCTCGCGGCTGGCTCCGGCCATTTTGCAGAGAGATCAGCGTCCCTGGTTACCAGGTAATCAGGGACGCCGTTCTATCATCGCACTGAGAACCCGGCGTGGCCGCTGTGATATCATATCTCCGTGTTCTCAGTGTGTAATGACAGATGGCATCCCTGGTTACCTGGTAACCAAGGACGCCCCAGATAGCAAGGATAACTTGCCACAAACTTGTGGCAGGGTTAAATTGTAATTTTGTTAACTTGCTGCACACATTCCTGGCAGGTTGTAGACTTGCAGAACACTTGCAGCACAAGTTCTAGTTGACACTTTTTGAATTTGTAGCAAATTTGCTTGGCAAGTCTACAGCAAGAGTCCTGCAGGTCTCAGCAAGAGCTCTGCAAGCTCGCTGGTCTGGAGACTTGCAATGCAGACTTGCTGTAATTGTGCAACAAAATTGTGAAGCTCGGCAAGTGTGCAATAGTTTAGCAAGTCATTTTCAAACTTGCAGCTCAATTGCTTGCTATCTGGGGCTGATCTGTCATTACTCTCCCGGACGCTCTGGGATTCTAATACGGCTCCCAGCGGCCCGGGAGAGAAGCACTTTCTTCCGGAAAGGTTTAGTCTGCTGGATCGAGCAGAGAAAACCTATCCTTGCGATCTGTTTTTTTTTTTTTCTGACATGGGGCCGCTGGCTGCCCTCAGTCAGAAAAAAAAAAGCCAGCATTGGAAAGCATAGCTAGATTCCTATTGGCTATTTCACTTTGCAATAGCCAATAGTAAACTAGCTATTGCACCCGCTGACTGCTGCTGTCAATCAGCAGAGGGGGACCTGCAGTTCTCCATCAGATCCCCTTCTGGTGATTGACGGCAGCAGAGGGCGGGTGCAATAGCTAGTTTACTATTGGCTATTGCAAAGTGAAATAGCCAATAGGAATCTAGCTATGCATTCCTATGGTGTTTTTTTTTTTATTCTGACGGCAGCAGAACCACCTGGCCAATAGAAAACAGTTTGGTGGAGATAGCTGTCACTGCTAGCTCCGCCCAATCGTTTTCTATTTTATTTTTTCTACTTTTTTAACTGTTTTTCTGTTCTGCTCGGTACCACAGAAGGTACCGGGCAGAATAACCGAGCAGCGACATTCGGCTATTCACTCACTGCTGTTTGGCATCTATAAGAATAGGCCGAACAGCAGCGAGTAGCCTGCCAGAGGTTAGGTTCAGCCGATCCAGATGTTGGATCGGCTGAGTTGAACTCCTCCTGCACTTCGGGTCGGCCGAACACGCTGAGCATGTTTGGCCGACCCGAAGCCGGCCGCAGTAAGCAATGTACGGCTGATTTTAGTCGGTGTGAGGCTGAAATCAGCCATACCAGCCTGAAGTAGACATGTGCGATTCGCTTCGTTACGAATCGAAATTCGTACGAATTTTCCTGAAATTCCGAATTTCGGAAGCATCCGAATCCGAATTGCATTTTCCGAATTATATATCCGAAATACGAAATTCCGTTCCGAATTTCGGATCCG
Organism: Nanorana parkeri; assembly: GCF_000935625.1. Lineage (NCBI taxonomy): Eukaryota > Metazoa > Chordata > Amphibia > Anura > Dicroglossidae > Nanorana > Nanorana parkeri. The sequence goes on along the minus strand of NW_017308370.1, from coordinate 90,100 downwards.
AATTTCTTTGAAATGGGAACTAATATTACCCCTGTAAATGAGGTTGAACAACATGACAAGATTTTTTTTAAATCCGAAATACGGATCCGCTGCTGCTGAGAGTTGCATTACAATACATACAGGCAGGAAATACGAAATTCCGTTACGAACATCCGTTATATTGAAGGTAAAAAGCAAAGTACATTTATATCGGAGTTGATTGATGGTAGTTTTTTTTAAAATCCGAAATCCGTATACGGAATCTGTTAACGGAATTCGTATTTCGTTTTGGTTGACCAATCAGAGGTTCTCTTCTGCTGCTGAGAGTTGCATTACAAATACAGGCAGGAAATACGAAATTCCGTTACGAACATCCGTTATATTGAAGGTAAAAAGCAAAGTACATTTATATCGGAGTTGATTGATGGTAGTTTTTTTTAAAATCCGAAATCCGTATACGGAATCTGTTAACGGAATTCGTATTTCGTTTTGGTTGACCAATCAGAGGTTTTCTCTTCTGCTGAGAGTTGCATTACAATACAGGCAGGAAATACGAAATTCCGTAGACGGAATTTCGTTCCGTTACGAACATCCGTTATATTGAAGGTAAAAAGCAAAGTACATTTGTATTGTAGTTGATGGTAGTTTTTTTTTAAATCCGAAATACGGAATTCGGATACGGAATCCGTTAACGGAATTCGTATTTCGTTTTGGTTGACCAATCAGGTTTTCTCTTCTGCTGTTGAGAGTTGCATTGCAATACAGGCAGGAAATACGAAATTCCGTTACGAACATCCGTTATATTGAAGGTAAAAAGCAAAGTACATTTATATCGGAGTTGATTGATGGTAGTTTTTTTTTAAATCCGAAATCCGGATACGGAATCTGTTAACGGAATTCGTATTTCGTTTTGGTTGACCAATCAGAGGTTTTCTCTTCTGCTGAGAGTTGCATTACAATACAGGCAGGAAATACGAAATTCCGTAGACGGAATTTTGTTGCGTTACGAACATTCGTTATATTGAAGGTAAAAAGCAATGTACATTTATAATTTTATATTGGAGTTGATGGTAGTTTTTTTTAAAATACGAAATACGAAATTCGGATACGGAATCCGTTAACGGAATTCGTATTTCGGATAAAAAAAACAACTACCACATCGACTCCAATATTAACAAAGGTATTTTGCTTTTTAACGTCATCATAACGAATGTTCGTACAGTTACGAAACTATAACAGCCACTAACGAAATTTCGTATTTCGTACGAATCCGAATTGAGTTTTGACACGAATTACGAAATGAAACGAAACAGAACGAATTTTTTGACGGCGCACAAGTCTAGCCTGAAGTGAATAGCCGAACAGCGTTCGGCTCACTTCACTTGAGGTCGGTTATTCACTCGGCTGCCTACGGCAGCTTAGTGAATAGACCCCAATGTTATTCATAGGGCTCAACAGCTCAAGCTCAAATATGTACATAGCTGCATGAGTGAGATGAGTTAATACCCCTCCCCTCCGCCCCATCCCCCATCCTTGTTTTCTCCAGAGAGGGATGCCTGAAGTTATCAATATTTATTGCTGCACTGCAGTCAGGCTGAACATGCAGTAATAAATATCTTCTTTGCTCTCTTTAATTTTACTAAGTGCTGCAGGAAGGGGTTAAAACACCCTGTGGCCTCGCTGTCCCAGGGTCCGACATAACCCCCTGCATGCTGCTCCACTCACTATTGCTCTCACCGCCTGAGCAGAGCTGTTGATTGGAGCAGTGTGCAAGAGCAGTGGTCTGACTCTCCAGAGTCTTTTAACCCTTCCTGCATCACATAGTCAGTAAAGGAAAGTATTACAGTAATAAATATTGAGGCTTAAAAGAGAAGCAAAGCCAATCTTTTTTTTGGCTATACTTGGGTCTTGGTTATGTTGGGTAATAGGAGCACAGTTCCTATTGTACTCCGATGACCCAAAGTCTGCCAATACTGAGCTAATGCCTTCTATTGGCTGACAGGGCAGAGCTAATCCACGGTCGAGAAGGATCCCGACAATAATTTTGGGGTCCACCCTGGACAGCTGGCTATGCCGCTCTAGAGGCAGCCATGCCCGTTCCCTCCCTGACCTGTAGCTCCAGCCAGCACTGGAGGAGCAAAGAGGGAAGGGCGAAATCCCTACAGGGAGCAGTGATTGGCAGTCACTACTCTCCACTAAGAGCAATGCTGAGAGCTAACTGATCAGCGGTCATGTGATCGGTCAGCTCTTGGTCTTAGAGCAGGTATGGTACAGCTGAAGCATCCCACGGCAGCCTTAAGCATTGCGGAGGGTTTTAGTCTTTCCATTCTTCTCCTTAAAATGAAGCTTTAATGAGAAGATATTTCATATATATGTATGTGTATGTATGTATGCATATACAGAGTGGGCCAATGGTAAAGTAGCCCGCCTCCGGCGATAGCATGACAAGATTAACAAGCAAGTGGATTGTTTTTATTCACTTACCCACAAGTTACAACTGATGCTGAAGGTGCCCCCCCGTTCACATCTATGCACCTTTGGGTACGTCAGAGCATGTTGGCTGATACTGCTTGCAGCTCTTCAACAGTGTTGCTGCGCAGGGGCGTAACTAGAAATCACAGGGCCCCATAGCAAAATTTTGCATGGGGCCCTGTAACTTCTAGTTATGCAGAGCCCACTTGAGATCCCACGCAGCCCACCTGAGGGTGACCCTGCAGAGCCCACCATAGACTCTCTATGGTGGGCTCTGCAGGGTCACCCTCAGATGGGCTGGTCACACTCCTTACCTGTCTGCCTCCTCTTCCTGCACGATCGCTGATGGGCCCCGCTTCCTCCTCCGTCGCTGGGCCTGCCTC
>NW_017308370.1:77689-85611 GCF_000935625.1 Nanorana parkeri | reverse complement strand
TCCTGCACGCTCCGCCATGGGCCCCGCTTCCTCCTCCGTCACCGGGCCCCGCCTCCTCCTCTGCTGCCAACCACGGGCCCCGCCTCCTCCTCCACTGCCGGGCCCAGCCTGCTACACCGCCGCGGCTGGCTCTCATTAACTCTGAAGCGGCTGTGAGAAGAACGCGCTTCTGCACAGATCACTGCCAGTGAAAGCCACCAGCATAAGATGCCATAGCGACCCAGCGGGCCCGCACGGCATCCGGCCAGGCCCCCCTGTGCCCCGGGCCTCATAGTGGCCGCCTGGGTCGCTATGCCGATTGTTACGTCACTGTTGCTGCGGATAGTGTTCGTGATGTTTTCCTTGAGTTCATCCAGGGTATGTGGATTGTTGGCGTACACTTTCTGCTTTATATTTCCCCACAGGTAGAAATTGCATGTGGACAAGTCCAGGGAAAGTGGTGGCCAGGTAAACCGCGGTATTCACAGTTGATTCTAAAAAAATGAAGTACAGCAATGAGTCCAAATGTCCATCAGCAATCATATTCAGCTACCACGTACAGTAATATCCGCATTTAGCTTTGTCGGGCTCTTTCAGTTCCTGTACACATGTTATTCGGTACGGTTTGAGGTTCAGAGATTTCAGCACTTGCTGACACGTCGTTCGTGATACAACAACTTGCTGAGACAGTCTTTGAGGTGATTTTCGGGAGCTACTTGCAATCCGCTGCTGAATGTCACGGATAACTTCGGACGTCCGGACTGATGGAGGCCTGGCCTCGATTTCTTCATGTTTGAGACAGAGACAGTTTGACGCCATTTCCGAACCAGACTGGTTTTGTTCCTGTGTACTTGTCGGCGAAGGCCTCTTGCGTTTCCTTAATCGATCTGCTTCGCACAATCACTATTCGCTGTTCCAGGGAGAACGCCGTCTTTCTGACGGGATTTGCACAGAAGGACTAAATAGGAAGGCAAAATAAAGCCGGAACACTGCACACAGGGCGACACCACGTCGCCAGACAGAGAGCAAGGGCTAAGGCCTCCTCCAAAGAGCGTGGCACCGGTATTGGAGGTGGGCTACTTTTCTGTGGCCCAGCCTGTATATATGTATATAGATATATACATATTGTAACAAGGACACTCCACTGTAGTCCAGGTAAGTCAAGTAAAATGCAGTTTATTAAAGGGCAAACACAAAGTAGCTTGCAGCAGCAGCAATATAAGACAGTCCTTTATATGGCTCAGTAGCTTTCCTCATGAGCCCTAACTCTGCTCTCTCAGCAGTGTGCCCAAGCGGTCCTAGGGTCACCGACCTTCCCGACCTCTCCCAGCCTTCCCTGGCTGTTCCAAGTGTCCCGAACGCACCTGAGTCTGCTGTGGCTCTGTGCTTCCTGCACACACACAACTCCAACACTCCTCTCTGAGCACTGGGCTGGCTTCCTGATAAGGCTGCTCTCAGCCACCTGATCAGCCCAGGCTGGTCATTGGCAACACCTGGCCCCAGGACTGGTGATCTCATCCCACCCAGAGCTCTAAGAGATCTCCAGAGCTCCAGATCCCAGCTACATTTTGGAAAACCTGACCGGACCAGAAAAGCCAGACTCTTCCTTAAAACATTGTTTACATTCTGGACCCTCTCAGCCCCTCTGGCTAAGAGTCCTGGGTGCCAAAGTCGCCATACGACTCTGTGGCATTGGCTTACACTGCCACTATATATATATATAGTGCAATATAAATGGGTAAGCCGTATTAGTCCAGTAGACAAGACGTCAACAAAAACAAAAACGCAGTGTGCAATGATACCTTTCTTATTGGACTAACAAAATATATAAAAGACAAGCTTTCGAGAGTGAACCTCTCTTCTTCAGGTCAGAACTCAGAAGCAATAGTGATGATAAAAATAAAAAGCTACAAAGCTAAGGTTTAGTTTTGCTCACCCAAATACCCGACACTGATACCAATACTAGTATCAGTATCAGTGCATCCCAATTTTTTTTTCCATTGCTTTTGAGATTCTCCCCAGGAAAGGAGATTCTGGTGGAGCAACAGTTACTTGATAGAACTTCAGCGACTTCCTGTCTCTGCTACAAAATATTTTCTTTGCTGTGTGTGTCCTTGGAGAGATTTCCCCTCATTTGCCCCCAGAAAAATGGCAGGAAGTGAGGAAAAACCCTCTCTAAAAAGTAAAAAAATCAATAAACCTGCCAGGGGGTTCCAACTCTCGTCCACTCCATTCAAAGCAAGAGAAAAGTTTTCACTTTAGTTCCGTATATAAGAAACATTTCTATAAACGCAAACACGAAGGGAGGGCGGGTAGGATTTATGTGTTTGCCCTCTGCTGTCAAACTGAATGATTGTTGAGCTTATTTGTAGTCTATTATTTCCATGGAGAGATAGAGTTGAAAGCGTCTTTCACTTTATACAGAAAATGAACTTATAAAGCCTCCGGTCACACAGGCTTCATCTTACAACTGCCAACTTTTACACCTCCTTTTCTCTTTACCTCAAGCTATTATGCCTTTTATATTACAAGGCCACTAAGATATGTACTCAAATGCCATTCATCTTCTACTGATAAACATGTAGGCTGATGATAACGGGTAATAAAGTAAAACTTAAAGTGACCGGCAACTTTAGTTACTGGCTCTACCTACTTAGTGACACAGTAGGTGAGGTTGAATAAAGACAAAGGTTCAAGCTGTGGTTTTCTGTGTATGTTGTTGTGTCTCTGTATCTATATGGCTCTAAACAGCAGTGTATTTAAGTTTCGTGCTGTCATAGGCAAGAGGAAAACTCTGGAACCCCCCCATCTAAATTTGTCCCACCCCTTCCTGTTTAAAAATTTTTGCATAACCTGTCAGTCGATGAATACAGCTTCTGACAGGTTGCACTATTACTGTAGCAGGGACGTCTCAGGTGGGCTTTACAGGATCTCTAGTGGGCTCTGCGCGGTCTCATGTGGGCTGTAAGGATCTCTGGTGAGCTCTGCAGGGTCTCAAGCTGAGACCACCATAGACCCTGCATGGCTAAACATAGACCTTGCACAGTCTAACTGTCCCCCTGCAGACCCCACCATAGACCCTGTAGCGCCCACCATAGACCTTGCACAGCCCACCATAGACCTTGCACAGCCCACCATAGACCCCACACAGCCCACCATAGACCTTGCACAGCCCACCATAGACCTTGCACAGCCCACCAAAGACCCCACACAGGCCACCATAGACCCCACCATAGACCTTGCACAGCCCACCATAGACCTTGCATAGCCCACTATAGACCCTGCACAGCCCACCATAGACCCTGCACAGAGACTCTCAGGTGGGCTGTGCCGGATCTATGGTGGGCCTTTCCCTGCACACGTGCTGCTCCTCTTACCTGCATCTCCCCAGCCTGCCTTCAAGACATGCCGCTTCTTCCTCCAGCCTGAAGCTGCCCACAGCTTCTTTCCCCAGCCCAAGAGCCACCCACACCTTCTTCCTCCAGTCTGGAGCCGCCCACAGCTACTTCCTCCAGCCTCGAGCCACCCGCAGCCTCCGCCGCCTGGGCCGCATCTCCCTTGGACCTGGCTCCTTTTTCACCTGGCAGCTAACTGCCAGGCCCCACCAGCAGCCACCTGATTAGGCAGCCGAAGCTGCCTGATTCTGTGTGCCCGGCTTGCCTCCCTGATTTGGGGGCGGCTTTTTTCAACACCCCCTGCAAAGTCCCGCCCAAGGCAAACGCCTTGTTTGCCTCACAGTAAATGCACCCCTGGCTCTAAAACTTCCCATATTCTTCAGCAGATACCACCACCTGTGGAAGGGAATTCCACATCTTTGGATCATACGCAAAGGGTGTGTGTCCAGGCCCTTTTTGTGCTAGGGAACAGAAGCAACCTTTCACTGAACCTAGTTGTGAGGTAGCAACACTATATTAAAATGTTAGGAGTCTGTTAGAAATGTATTTGCCATGGACCCTCCTGTAGTATAAAGGAAATGTATAGTTTTATGGTCAGGACTATGAAAATTTAAATGTGAAAAATAGAAAATGTTGCATGCAAACATTTTGCATTCTAATTTTTAGCCACCAGGGGGAGACCCTTGCTCCTTTTCACACCTTTTCCTGGCTTCCCTTAGTTTCTCCGTGGGGGAAATGTCAAGAAAGTGTACACGCAAGTGAATTATAAGTCAATATGTGTTTACTAAAGAGTTGTCCAAAAACTTACAAAAGTAAGGAAAAACATTGCAAATATTTCAACAACTGCTTCTCAGGCAGCTAAATAATCAGTATGAAGAAACCAAAGGCATTCCACAACAAAGACCCGGTGGCTGCTATGGGGCCTGGGGATGGAAGGGGGTCCCAATAGGTTGTTGAGGCAAATTAAACATAGGACTTGTGATGATCATACAGTCTTGTATCATTAAGGGTTGGAGGGGTTGCAGTTAATGACAACTCTAATCCTCTGTAGTCTACAGTGTAGAGACGGCTTCAGATGCACAAGAGGAGTCTTTGGGATATTGACATTGTTACTCACAGCTCTGAGAGAGGTCATCAGTGTAGCCCCATCACACTTTTGCTATGGGGCCCTGTGATCTGAAGTTTTGGCCCAGCAAAGAACCAATAAAAACAATCACTCCCCACCCCTTATACCATCACATTGGTTTCATATGCCTGGTTGGAAGAGCACAATTGTCTACAATGTTTCTGTATGAAAGAATGTAATACTAACAGAGGACACCTGACCACCATTTGAAGGGGGCACGTGCTTTGGGCAAACATGCTTTTGGCCACACAGTGCAGCTTGTTTTATATACAGTATATATATCCAGGGCTTGAAAAATTTGATGGTGTCTCGCCAGTCAGTCAAAAATTTCACAAGTCAGCATGACCGGAATTTAGCCTTGCAATTTATGTTAACATTTTTTGGGGACAGATAGAGCTTTCTTTTGGAGGTATATAATCACCACTGGGGGGATGTTATTTTTTTTTACTATATAATGAAAAAAGTACCATAAATGTAAAAAAAAAAAAAAAGTTTCCCTACGTTATCTTATAAAACATTTATTCTTACCCATATTTTTAGTAAAACATAAAATTTGGTGTCACGTCGGGTAAATAGACACCAAACATGTCAAGCCTTAAAATTGCGTGCGCCCGCAAAATCGCAAAAAACGCCCATAGGCGACGATTAAAACGCTTTTACTGCTCATCAGTTTAGTATTATTAGTAATTATTGCTCTCACTCCGACGTTTGCGGCAATATTTAACATGTGCGGCACAATAGGCGCAATCGTCGTTTTCGCACGTAGGATCACCCAACTCATATCTGCGTGTGTATGTGGGGGGCAGGGACTTTAAAAAAAATTTTTCTTTTTTAATTTTTTTTATGCTTTATTTTTTTCATGATTCTTTAATTTTAGTATTACTTTTTTTTTTTACACACAGCTTTATTGCTATTATATATATAGATATTTATCTATAGATATATATACTGTATATTTTATATTATTTCCCCTTTTATACATTTTCAGCTAAATTCAACAAATAATAAACTATTGGAAGAGGGGTTGAGACAAGTCATTGGACGTCAAGAAACATGAACAGTCTCTCCTGACTCATGTGTTGTTCTGTGTCATTCAAAAAAAATAACTGTCAGTGTAAAGTTGACAACATTATTCCTCCCTGTCTGATAAAACATTCAAGAAATAGTTCATTCTGAAGCAACAGCTATAAACAAGAGGACTTTATCCTTTAGGCTTTCCTGGGTCGGGTGTGTGAGTATGGCAAACGTACCTCATCGGCCCCACCCGATCGTCAAACAGAGAGCTTTTTATGTTCCTATGTTTGTTGGAGATCTATTTATTGGTAATATTCTTCATTCTGCACATGGAGGCGGAGAGTTCCATCAGGTAGGAATGAATTCCACTCTCTAGTGACATATACGGATTTCATATGTGTTCAGTACAGTCCTGATCTCTATGAATGGCTACGAAAAGTTTATCTTTGGTGTCTTTCAGGTCAGTAATATCCAAGCTTATTGGCACTTTTTTTTTCATTGAGGTATAATGGCAAGTTTTATGTTGTAGCAACTATTTAATAAATAGGATGAAGGTAAATGTATTTTTATTTGCATGCAATAAAATAAAACCTGACTCTAGCTCCTGGGGCAGTCTATTCCACATGTTCACAGCCGTAACTATTAAGAATCCTTTCCACATGCAAAGGTTAAACCTCTTTTCCTCCAGACGCAAAGACTGCCCCCTTGTCCTTTGCTGTGACCTTAACGTGAATAATTTGGCACCAAGCTCTTTATATGGACCATTTATGTATTTATACCTGGTGATCATGTCCCCCCTTAATCGCCTCTTCTCCAGAGAGAACACATTCAGGTCAGCTAATCTTTCCTCATAGTGGAGCTCCTCCATACATCTTATCAGTATAGTCGCCCTTCTCTGCACTTTCTCCAGTTCTATAACATCCTTTTTGTGAACTGGTGGCCAAAACTGAACTGCATATTCCAGATGAGGTCTTACTAATGCTTTGTACAAGGGCAGGATAATTGACCGGAATCTAGACCCCGTATAATACAAGAAAGTATTTTGTTTGCTTTAGAAACTGTGGCTTGACATTGCATGCTATTATTGAGTCTATGATCTACCAGAACACCCCAATCTTTCTCCATCATTGACTCCTCCAAACATACTCCCCCCTAGAGAGTGTATGACGCATGCATGTTTTTAGTCCCCAAGTGCAGAACTTTACATGTATCAACATTAAACCTCATTTGCCAAATAGATGCCAATCACACAGTGCATTCAGATCTGCTTGTAGGATGTAGACATCATGTAAGGACTGTATTCCACTACATAACTTAGTGTCATCTGCAAACACTGAAATTGTACTTTTAATCCCCAATTCTATGTCATTTATAAATAGATAAAAAAAAGTAAGGGGCCCAACGCTGAACCTTGGGGGGCACCACTGACAACGCTGAACCTTGGGGGACACCACTAACAACACTGAACCTTGGGGGACACCACTAACAACACGGAACCTTGGGGGACACCACTAACACTGAACCTTGGGGGGCACCACTAACAACACTGAACCTTGGGGGACACCTAACACTGAATTTTGGGGGACACCTAACACTGAACCTTGGGGGACACCACCAACAACCTCAGCCCATTCAGAGTAGGAATCATTGATCACCACTCTCTAAATACGGTCTTTAAGCCAGTTTTCTACTCAATTACAGATGGAATACTCTTTACCTACTGACCTTAACTTATACATTAGCCGCATGTGAGGAACTGTGTCAAACGCTTTTGCAAACTCCAAGTATATTATACCCACAGCCATTCCTCTGTCCAATTTATTACTCACTTCCTCATACAAAGTTTGAGAACTTCTGTCTTCTGTGAATCCGTGCTGATTATCGCTTATAGTCAGTTTTGAAGTATTTCTTTTTTTTAAACTTATTTCCAGAGAATACAGCCCAGCTCACAAGGCATGCAGGTCCCTCTAGCACCACAGGTATGATGAGCCCCCTCCATGCAGATGTCAGCCCGTACACCGAGGAGCACTGGATGGATGAGTCTAGACGAGGATTTCTCAAACCCCAGTTGGGTGACGGTTACACATCCCGTTCTTTATAAGAGATTTGGTAAGGGCTTTTTTTTTCTGATGTGATCTGAAGCCAATAATGTGAAACTCCAGCACAAACCTTGTTTTTTGTTTGTGTTTTGAATGCAGTGTTGATGGGTTAAAACATTTCATGACAGCTGTATCCCCATTGGGGCCAAAAACCTCCTGTCTTGGTGACAGGTGTCCTAGGAACAGGAAGTTGGATAGAATCTCTCCAATGTGGACAAAGATAGTAACAGAAACATTTGTTAAAGTGTGGGGGAAAGTTGGAACGCTTTGGTCTTTATTACTGTCTCTATGTTTTTGTTCTGGTGACAC
>NW_017308370.1:76722-77678 GCF_000935625.1 Nanorana parkeri | reverse complement strand
TGTAATCTCCATATCAGGGATATAAACAGAAACAATAAAAGTAGGCCCCATTCACGCAGGGCGTACATGTCTGTGCGGTGTGCACACCCATAAACAGGCTGATCCCGGGAGGGACAAGTGCTGCATGTAATTGCCCTATTGAAGGACGCGGCTGTATGCTGTCATAGGCACAGCCGAACTTGCAGATCTGCACTTTTACTCAGACAGCGTGCGTCCCATCTGAATGAGGCCCTAACATGAGTTTTAACCCTTCCGAAATCCATTCAGTGCTGAACTGGAAAAAGAAGGTTAGGCTGGAGTTCAACCCTAAAGTGGACATCTTACTACTGACCCCTAAACTCTGTGTTGCCTTCTCCTTTCCCCTGAACTCTTTCTTACTTATTACTGAATCCTGAACTCTGTGTTGCTTACTAGTGACCCCTGAACTCTGTCTTACTTACTCCTGACCCCTGAACTCTGCGTTGCTTACTCCTCTCCCCTGAACTCATTCTTACTTACTACTGAATCCTGAACTCTGTGTTACTTACTAGTGACCCCTGAACTCTGTCTTACTTACTCCTGACCCCTGAACTCTGCGTTGCTTACTCCTCTCCCCTGAACTCTTTCTTACTTACTCCTGACCCCTGTACTCTGTGTTACTTACTCCTGACCCCTGTACTCTGTGTTACTTACGCCTGACCCCTGAACTCTGTGTTACTTACTCCTGACCTCTGAACTCTGTGTTGCTTACTCCTCTCCCCTGAACTCTTTCTTACTTACTCCTGACCCCTGAAATCTGTGTTACTTACTCCTGACCCCTGAACACTGTGTTGCTTACTCCTCTCCCCTGAACTCTGCGTTACTTACTACTGACCCCGGAACTCTGTGTTACTTACTACTGACCCCGGAACTCTGTGTTACTTACTACTGACCCCGGAACTCTGTGTTACTTACTACTGACCCCGGAACTGTTAGTT
>NW_017308370.1:74146-76518 GCF_000935625.1 Nanorana parkeri | reverse complement strand
GTTACTTACTACTGACCCCGGAACTCTGTGTTACTTACTACTGACCCCGGAACTCTGTGTTACTTACTACTGACCCCGGAACTCTGTGTTACTTACTACTGACCCCGGAACTCTGTGTTACTTACTACTGACCCCGGAACTCTGTGTTACTTACTACTGACCCCGGAACTCTGTGTTACTTACTACTGACCCCGGAACTCTGTGTTACTTACTACTGACCCCGGAACTCTGTGTTACTTACTACTGACCCCGGAACTCTGTGTTACTTACTACTGACCCCGGAACTCTGTGTTACTTACTATTGACCCCTGAACTCTGTGTTACTACTGACCCCTGAACTCTGTGTTACTTACTACTGACCCCTGAACTCTGTGTTACTTACTACTGACCCCTGAACTCTGCATTCCCTACTACCGAGCTCTGCACTCTGTAATGCAAGTAGCGCAAAGTAAGTAACGCAGAGCTCAGGGGTCATTAATAAGTAACTTACTAATGAGTCCTGAACTCTGCGTTACTTACTACTGATCTGTAAATCTTATATACTACTGACCTTTGAATTATTATATTTGTAAAGTTTCCTTTAATCTGTCATTACTTTTTATCAGACCCTTGCAAGCTAAACAAGTGAAAAGATGAAGAAGTGGCAAGAAAAAACCCCAAGTCCTGGTAAACAAAAATGCTGTTTGACCTTTATTTATTTCAGAAGAATATGTTTGTTTTGTGCCAATATTTTTACATGCTGATAGGAGGGGGAGAGCAGAGTAACAGAGAGGTCTGCTGCTCCTTCTTTCACTGTCCAGTCAAGGGCTTGTATACTGATAAGATCTGTACATAGAATGATAGGCTGTATATATATATACTGTATATCAGGCAGGAGAAACGGGAAATGTATGTGTGTCATCCCAGAACACATGTCTATATTGCTGTCTTGGATGTACATACAAGCAGATTGCATCATGTAGTAACACAGAGGATGTAAAGGTGACAGGCTACAGAAATGCACAGGAGGGGAGGGTGACGGGCTGCAGGACACAACAGGGGGGGAGTGTGACAGGCTGCAGAGACACAGGGAGGGAATGGTGGGACTCATGCAAGCTAAGTGAGAGTGACTAGCTGTATTGACACAGGAGAGAGGAGGATGAGAGGCTGCAGAGACACAGGGGAAGGAAGGGTGAAGGACAGCAGACACATGGAGATGGACAGGTGAGAGGCAGCGGAGACACAGGGGAGGGGGAGAGGAGAGGCAGCAGAGACACAGGAGAGGGGCAGAGGAGAGGCAGCAGAGACACAGGGGAGGGGCAGAGGAGAGGCAGCAGAGACACAGGGGAGGGGCAGAGGAGAGGCAGCAGAGACACAGTGGAGGGGCAGAGGAGAGGCAGCAGAGACACAGGGGAGGGAAGAGTGAGAGGCAGCAGAGACACAGGGGAAGGATGGGTGAGAGGCAGCAGAGACACAGGGGAGGGGCAGAGGAGAGGCAGCAGAGACACAGTGGAGGGGCAGAGGAGAGGCAGCAGAGACACAGGGGAGGGAAGAGTGAGAGGCAGCAGAGACACAGGGGAAGGATGGGTGAGAGGCAGCAGAGACACAGGGGAGGGGCAGAGGAGAGGCAGCAGAGACACAGTGGAGGGGCAGAGGAGAGGCAGCAGAGACACAGGGGAGGGAAGAGTGAGAGGCAGCAGAGACACAGGGGAAGGATGGGTGAGAGGCAGCAGAGACACAGGGGAGGGGCAGAGGAGAGGCAGCAGAGACACAGGGGAGGGAAGAGTGAGAGGCAGCAGAGACACAGGGGAAGGATGGGTGAGAGGCAGCAGAGACACAGGGGAGGGAAGAGTGAGAGGCAGCAGAGACACAGGGGAAGGATGGGTGAGAGGCAGCAGAGACACAGGGGAGGGAAGAGTGAGAGGCAGCGGAGACACAGGGGAAGGAAGAGTGAGCTCAGTGAGAGGCAGCAGACACACAGGGGAGGGAAGAGTGAGCTCAGTGAGAGGCAGCAGAGACACAGGGGAGGGAAGAGTGAGCTCAGTGAGAGGCAGCAGAGACACAGGGGAAGGATGGGTGAGAGGCAGCAGACACACAGGGAAGGGTGACAGGCTGTAGAGACACAGGTGAGGGAAGGGTGGGAGTCTGCACACACAGCAAAGGTTTAAAAGGGTGTATTAAAGACAGCAGGGTGAGAGTAAGGCCGCAGCAGGGAGGAGGGAGAGACTGCAGGACACAGAAGCAGGAAGAATGACAGGTTGCAGAGACATGGGGTAAAAGGTGACAAGTTGTACAACAGACTAGTTGGGTGGAGGTAGAAGAGTCAGCATATCACCCAAGTCAAAAGAATTGCAAGCACATTTACAGACACACTGACAGACAGACAAGAGATG
>NW_017308370.1:50220-74101 GCF_000935625.1 Nanorana parkeri | reverse complement strand
CTTCCTATGAACATGTGATCTCCCAAGGAAGTTCCACAACTCAATACTACCTGCAAGATATGTAATTCTCCATAGGAGGAAATGCTATAAACGTGATAAGACTTCCTGCCCCATAAAGTAGATGGTAGATGGAGTAGATGGATTAAAAGTAATGGTACTGTCTCTAACACACTAGGACTAAATTTGTATTGTTGATTTATGAGTGACCTCTATAGAGTTCCTGCCAGGGTAGAGCAATGGATGGGCCCAAAGCTGCTTGGACCTCACGGCTTCGTTTTTTGTTTTTTTTGCAGCATTTATAATATATAATTTGAAAACAACATGGTATATGATAAAATTGTCTTTTTCTGTGTGTTTCTATAGAGGAAATCAGAGGTTTCTGCAGCCAGCTGTCTGCTTATCCCGATTCATCACTGAGCATGATATACGAATATTACAGTGATGACCTAAAAGACATTCTGGAGAACTTAGACAACCATGCCCTACTGATGCAGTTAAAATTTCGGGACGTCTTACATGCAGAAGTAAGATACATGTATTTCTATACAGGCTGCAACCAAATTAGGAGCGAGAAAGGCAAAGCATAAAGTGATGTGAACAGATGTAATCAGACTTGCATTGGTGTTTTTGGTTTTCTGAACCCTGTTGGAAAGTCCTGATCCTTGTGAATTTTGGGACCTTTGTATTTAATATTTTTCTTAATTTAATATGGTCATCTATAAAAAAAAAATTCCGGACGATATTTTCTCTGTTAATAACTGCAGGGAGACATGGTAGAGGCAAAGTGACTGATCATTATTTGTGCGTTTTTGAGGCAATTACAATTTTGAGAGCCTAGTGAACCATGAGACCATGTGACGCTAAGGTAAAGGCATTAATGGGTAGACAGTTTTCATAAACAAAGGAGAATACTCTAAAACAATTATCAAAATGCTTTTAGGGCCAATTCACACCCAATGCGTTGGGGGACCTGTTCCAAATGGGCTCGGTTCATACCACCATGTTGCAGTGGTGTGCGCAAAAAAAAAACATATTATATGCAGTACTTGTGGTCCACCAATGAAAGTATCTCCTCTTTCTGGAGGGGAATTAGCCATGCATGCTCTTAGCAACAGATTGATAAACATAAGATCTCACCTGTCAAGTTTCAATCTCCTTTTCTTTAGTCAGTTTCAGGAAATGTTTCGGGGGCACCACAAACAGAGCACATCCCATTTTAGGGACAACAAGGAGAATTTTGATGACTGTGAAAGATGGAGCCCATGTGGTGCTGACATGACCTTCAGTGCATATGAGATGATCTGGAATTATGATACTGTGTGCAACAAAGGAGAATACTGTCAACTTGAATGACCTGATAATCTAGCAATGGAAATTAGACATACAATTACTCCTTTTTGCATAGTATATCAGTAAAATACATACAAAATCAAACTGTACATAAAGAACATGCAGCCTGTAGAGAAGCAAAAAAAAGAGGAACACCCTCAAAAAAACAACCTGTCAGGAACAGAAAACAGGGTGCCACTGGAAGTGCCAATTAACTCATGCCCTCAAACACTCCTCCAATCACAATTATAGAAGTAGCACTGCCAATTGCCTAGCCACCATCCAGGAATGCTTTTCCCCAAAACACATTATTAGCCAGACTATAGGCAGTTGCTAAGCAACTGGCCAGCCTCAATGAGGAGGAAGCCACAGCAATATGCTGTCAGACACCAGAGAGGAGGTGAAAGAACGGGCATAAGGACTTTTAGCTCCATGGATCCCATGGCACAGGATCCTATATCAAGGATCGGAAGTCACATAGGACATCTCTTACCTAGAACTGAGTAGAAGCAACTAAGTCAAAAAACTTAAAAGGGAAAAGAGAAAGTAGACCATGTCAAAATACCTGCCAAGTCCTGCCTACCATGAGAACCAATAGATGTGTTAAAAAGTAGAAAGCTACCATGAGAATACAAGGCAGCAATTTATGACAAGGCCTGGAAGAACAGACCTGGCACTATATAGTGCTCCTTACAGGTAGAAATACTCCTAACATAAGGTCCCTCCAGATCAGGAGTGGGAACTGGTAAGTATAAGATAAATTATTCAAAGAACAGAGAACAGTGGTGTGACCTGAAACAAGGACTTTTGTCAGAGAAAAGAGGTATGCAGGGATGTATACCCTAGTTAGCTGAGGTCCCATGCAGACATGAGAAGGGTCAAGAAAAGAGGATTTAGAAAAGGATACAGAGTTAGCAAATAGGCTTTTCCTCACGTACATATGACACCCAGCCTCGGGACGCCACTTCGTACATATATGATTACAAACCATACATAGAACCATACACATACCTATAAGAATATTTCGGGTAATTGGAGTTTGTTCACATCTGTGTATATCAATAAAATAATTATAGTTTAGCCCCACAACTTTTTTTATATAGTTGTTTGGGATTTTATTCATCTGTCTGGGGAGATTCACCCCTTTTTCTTGTCCTAATGACAAAAAATTATAAACAATAAATATTCTACTTGTTTTTCAGAACTACCGATCATTAAAAAAAGAACTGGGGCCTTCTTCCTTCTCTACCACGTTGTTACAAGATGTTCGGGATCGGGGAAGAGAAGCTGTGATTGGACTCTGGAAATGTCTCTATGCGCTGCACAAAGCACATCCTCATCCTAATTTATTGTCCATTCTGGGGGAAATCAGCCAGACAGGTAACCGGATCTTTCAAATATTACAGGGGAGGAGAATGAAATGGTTCGGTCCATGTCCAATACACAGTGTTTGGTTAGAGTTGAAAATAATTACATGCACGACCAGGGCAGCCATCAGGGGGGTACGGCCGATACTAATGTAAGGGGCCTGGGCAGCCTTACATGACTATCGGCCGACTGTGAAGGGCGAGGAGGCAGAGGCCTGCCCCTTGCCGCGCAGGGCCCCAGCATTGCCGCTCCAGCGGCTTTGAGACAAGCTAGGGCCACATCAGCGACGCTGCTCATCTGATGTCGGACTGGCCGGAAGTGACTTCTGGCCGGTCCGGTGGCAGACGAGGCCATGTGTTCAGGTAAGAGGAGCTAGGAAGGAAGGAAAGGAGGAAGGGGAGGGATGCAGCCCTGACCAGCTCACCTGAGACCCCTTCAGAGCCCACCATAGACAGTCTCAGATGGGCTGTGCAGCAACTATGGTGGGCTCTGCAGGGTCCTGTGTCCAGCGCGTCACTAAGCCCTGTGTCCAGCGCGTCACTAAGCCCTGCATCCAGCGGCGCGCAGGGGTGGCAGCCTAAAGCCGTGTAAGGGGCCACAAAATTTCTGATGGTTGCCCTGTGCATTACAGATTGATGAATCAAGATTGGCTGGATTCTTGGGTCATGAACTGTATGAAAAAAAGAAATGCTGTATGCAAGAATTTAACGTAGACCTGTGGTCAGGGTACAGACATTCATATCCTGACATATTCATAACAAGCATATAAGCTTTATAGCTAACCTTCACTTACCTCAGTAGCTACAGGCACTGTGGAGCAATTTATACTCATAGTTTATAGCAGAAATACCTTTAGTTTAATTTTAACAGCTCAGTTTATTCTCCTCCCCCTGAGCCTGCCAGCCTTTCTACCTCTAATACTCACCATACACATTACAATGTAATTGAATCATCTGCTTTAGATCCACCAACAAGTATGCAGTGCCTGGGATTCCCTGATTGGATACAAATTGATTGCATAATTTAGGTATGTTCTTATATTTCATAGTTCTGGTACATCTAAAGTGGACTGTACTGTTAGAGCACAATGAAAACCAGACAAGCATAAGGTGCTAGTTAAAAATACTTTATTAATAAAAGTGTCCACAGGAGCAAGCAAAAATCATAAACAGGAACAAGCCAAGGTCAGGTGCTGGAGTGGGTAGTCATACAAGCCAGGTCAGGAACATGGAGGTCAGCGTCGTCAGAAATAAGCCAGGAGCAGGAGCCAGAGGAGAACGTCAGCCAGGATTGGGTTATACAGGAATCAGAATACTCAGAGCAGCAGGAATGCAGTAGCAGGAAGCCCACAAAAGGTCAGACTGGACTGAGAGGTTTAAATAGTAAGTGGGATGACATCTTCACTCGGAGACAGGAAACTCCCATCTGGCCCTCTCAGATGATGCTCTCCTGTTTGGCCATAAGAGGGAGCCTGGGAGTAGTGAGTAGCGTTACACAGTCTGCTCAGGCAAAGGAGGAATCACAGGTGGGTGGAATGGCAGCCAAGCCAGAATGCTGCAAACCAGTTGGTCGGGTCAGATTGTAACATGTATGGTGAGGCTTATGTAGATACAGAAATGCCCTAAAGGTGGACCTAACCAAATATTGGGGTTTTTTAGCCACTCAATGACCCTTACAAACTGGTATACACAGGGATACCTTGATATGCTCCTCAGTTGTATCTTATCTGTCACTCTAACTGTCTTATGAATATATAATGACTTACCTATACCTTTAAGTGAGGTGTTATGTTTTACACCTCCTTTGGTTCTGTTTTATGTGAATCCTCTAAATAAAGAATGTATTTACAAAAAACAGAGCAGGTGTACAAGAAGAGGAGATGGAAGAGCCTTGAGACCCAATGACTTCAATGCTTGTATTGTGAACGTTGAGAAAAAAATATTCCACAATACCTGCAGCTACAGAGATCAGTGAGGGTTTTTTTTATGTTTTAGCTCATTGACTGTTTGTTTAGAGTATGCATATGTGTGAATATCCATAGCCTGGCCAGACTTCTAATTTAAATATTCAGCCTGTAGTGTCACAGTGTTATTTATAGGCTGATCCTGGTAGGCCTAGTCAGGCCCTGGCTTCTTATATGTCTCGGATGCTCCATCAGAGAGATCCCTCTATCATATTTCCTGACTTTGTTCCTGTCTACCTGGGAGTTTTTGGTTTTCCCACCCACCTTTGTGTATTCCAGCTCTTTCTGTTACATTCCCCATAATATAATTATTTTATTTATATAGCGCTGACAATTTACACGGCACTTTACATACTGCACATTCACATCAGTCCCTACCCTCAAGGAGCTTACAATCTAAGGACCCTATTCAACATGCATACATAGAGGGCCAACTTAGAGAGGAGCCTTTTAACCTTCCAGCATGTCTTTGGAGTGTGGGAGGAAACCGGAGTACCCGGAGGAAACCCATGCAAGCACAGGGAGAACATGCAAACTCCTTGCAGATAGTGAGGATTTTAACCGGGAACCCTCGGTGCTGCAAGGCAGAAGCGCTGACCACTACGTCCCTGTGCTGCCCACGTATAAAATAAAATAAACAGAAAGAATGGTAAACTTTTATTATGGGCACTTTCTGCTTTAAACACATATGATCAATGTTTTGTTTTTTTCATTTTTTTTAAGGTGAGAGTCTGGTGGAGCAGATTCTGCTGGATACACATGGCTGTTCACTGACTCCAGAGCTGAAAGGTAAAGAATATGTATGGAACATTCAATTAAAGTGACACCAAACCCAGGAGTTTAACCTTAAAAATACATTCACGTATCTTAACTTTTGTCAACAATGTGTAACGGGAACCGCAGACAGCGCTCACCTAGAGTCCAGGGAGTGCACGGTTCCGCCGCTTCTCGCCGCCGGCCGTCTGCGTCCCAGGGTGGAGCGCACACATCCACTTCCGGGTTCGGACGTCGGATGCGTTCCACCATGGGAAGCGGAAGTGCGCCGCCCCGATCAGCGGCTCCTCCCCCAGCCTCTGCCCCTATATAAACGCCCCAGTGAGACAGTATGGCATTCCACAATTGAAGACTGAACGCCTGCTGTCTCCTGGGACCCCACAGCTCTCCTGCTCTGCTACAGCCAGCTACAACCTCTGTGGACCTAATCCTCCTGGACCCCTGCACACTATTACTACAACTTAACCGCAAGTACTTGGGCATATTGCACTTCAGCTTAAACGATAATTGCTGTGTAAACTGGGAACCTGGATTAGCTCCTGTGCTCCATCTACTGGGCTGTTGGGGAACTACAACACTGATTCTAACTATAGCTACCAGCACTCCTGCAACTCCTTGTCATCCTCAAATCAATACCGGTTTATTGGTACTATTATATTGAGATTGTGCATATGCAGTAATATCCCTTTCTACACTCATACCCTTTTATTTATTTGGCTGTGATGCTTGAACCCTAACTCCCCGTTAAGATTGGGAGTGAAACCAGGGTTCCGTCTGATTAGCCTCCGCAGTTGCGATCCACATACCCAAACCTAACCCAGCCGTTACACAATGTTTCTTATTTGTGTGTCACTCGGCTGTAGATCCTCCAATCATCTCTGAATTGGCGCTGACACTGTCCTGCCTTCTGGAGGAGGGCTGCTTTTGTACCCCACGGTCCCTGTGTGTGTTGTAAAGTAGTCACCGCTCCAAGCTCACTACCAGGATGGACTACAATCTCATGTTTAGTTTACTCATTTGTATTGAGATTGTAGTTCATCACCGGAGCGAGCTTGGGGCGGTGACTACTTTACAACACACACAGGGACCATGGGGAACAAAAGTAGCCCCCCTCCGGAAGGAAGGACAGTGTCAGCACCCATTCAGAGATGATTTGAGGATCTACAGCTACAGTTTTTGTTACAAGTACAGTTTTGTTAATAGTTAAGGTACTTGAATCCATTTTTAAGATTTAACTCCGGAGTTTAGTTTCAGTTTAGGAAATCTGACTGATGCCTTTCAAAGCCAAATCATTTTTTTTTTATTTATTGGTTTGACTTTGGATTTAGGTCATGAATATGGATGAATGTAATTACATTTCCTATCAATTTCTGTGAAAATTGGGAGTTTCTAGTGACATTTTGCCATTTAGGCAGAATGCATTTGTAAGATGACATTAAAGTGGTTTGAAGTTTGCAATAGGCTTTAACTGGAATACCACTTCTAAGTCCAAATGTAAATTGCCCCTTGCCTTAAGAAAGTTCAATAAACGTACAGCAGAGAACTTAAAATGTGCGACTGTGCATGTTCCTAGTTCACAGACTGGGAGGAATGACTTGTTAAATTGGTAAGTAGACCAACAAACTCATAGTGAAGTACTTCTTCAGGACCATTTATAGTAATTGTTTGCACGACAGCTACTGAGAGATATAAGTAGGGTATAGACGGTTGTATTTTCTTCGTTCAACCTGTGGGCTGAATGAAGAAAATATAAAAGATTCCTCCATCAACACTAAGGCCTTGTTCACACCTAGGCAATTTTGAGCAGTAAAAAAAGTGCTTTAAAAGGCCCGACTTAAGAAATCTCATGATTTTCAATGAGCCTCTTCACACCTGAGCAGCAAAACGTCCACACCAATTTATCAGAAAGAAAAATTATTTTCTGTTATTCATACATTTCAAGGAACTAATTGGTTGCTGTTCACAACAGAAATTTTATCTGTAGCACTGTTTGTTTTTTTAAATCAGACCCAATTTGGTATGATTTCCATATGAGCTGTGAATTTAAAAATGTAAATGGTAACTCCAGACATTTACTTTCAATTTTAAGTCACAATGGGATTGACGTGCTAAAGGCAAAAAGGCTGTTTACTGTGCAAGGGAATTTGCAGATTGCATTGGAATTTTCCTTTAGCTTAGTGAATGTTGAAATTTACATTGTAAAGTATACCCTGTTTATGAGAAAAGGTAAAGACTATGACATAATTTTCTTTTAACAGAGGAATATATAAATCACAAAATATTTCCATTATATTCACAGAAATTCAGATAAAGCACAAACAACATCTGATGGAGAGGACTGAGATTCTAGTGGAGCACAGACCCCCAGGAACTACCCTGGAACCACAAAGATTCCTCATCAATGAGCGTTATGTGAAGCTGGTTGTAGTCTCCTCTGATCAGTTCAGGGAACGTCCCCAGAATGAGCTAATACAGACCGGGGAGAGACATGAGGAATGCTTGAAGAAAACACAATCTGGACTAGAACACATTTCCCCCAACAGGCTGTTCCGCTGGAGCCACCAGTCACAATGTGCACCACATGCAGTAATGGTGAGCGGAGTTCCAGGAATAGGGAAGACCACACTGATGCAGAAGTTTGTCTATGACTGGGTGACCGGAAAACACTACCAGAGATTTGCTTTTCTCTTCTTCTTCAGATTCCGGGACCTTAATAGACTGGGAGAGGTCAGCTTGGAGGAGATGATTCTTCAACAATATCCGTATCTGAGGAGTCATATTGGAGATATTTTAAAACATCCAGAGAGTCTTCTGTTCATATTTGATGGCTTAGATGAAAGTGTTCACCAATTGGATTTCAGATCAAGCACACTGTCTGATCCAAAATTAAGGAAAGATTATAGCAGTATTTTGTCCAATTTGGTAAGACAGAATCTTCTTAAGGGTTGCTCTGTACTGATCACCAGCCGCCCAACCAGACTGGCCTCAGTTGATACTGGTGTCTTCCAGAGAATATCTGACATCATGGGATTTCTCCATGGAGACAGACTGATCTATTTCAAATATTTCTTTGGAAATGAGGAATTATCAGAAAAGGCTTTTCATTATGTGCAGGAGAATGACACGCTGTACACTTTCTGTTATATCCCATCATACTGCTGGATCATCTGTACAGTGTTATCAATGTGCTTCAGAGCCCAACCAACAATCACTGATCAGCTGATGACATCAATGCCCAAAACAGTGACACAACTCTTTGTGACTTTTGTCTCCAACATGCTGGCCAATCACAACCAGAATAAAGATGGTGGTCACCCTGCCCGGGAACTGCTGACATCTATTGGGTGGATGGCAGAACATGGAGTCATGAATCACATGATTGTATTTGATGAGCGTCATCTGGACTCATTCAGTGTGAGAAATGATAAACATCTCTTTTCATGTTTCATGATGGAATCTGGTCAGCCTCCTGATGTGGATTACACCTTCTTACATCTCACTCTTCAGGAGTTTTTTGCTGCTTTAGTCCATTTCATGAACTATAATCCGGACACATTACAGGAAACACTTGATGATGCTGAATCTTACAAAGATGGCCGTGGTGAAATCTTTCTCCGTTTCCTCTGCGGTCTCTCACACTCTTCTACTAGATCCATGTTAAAGTCTCATGTGGGAAAATTGTCTAATCAGGCTGCCAGACATGTCATCACCTGGATCCAGATGAAAATGGGACAAGAACAAGGTTACAAGAGAGATCTTCTTAATGTCTTCTACTATCTCCATGAGAGCAGGAATAAGGCTCTGGTGTCACAATGTGTTGGATCAAACAAAGTTGACTTTTCTGATGTCCCCCTCAGCCCTCTGGACTGCTCCGTGCTGTCTTTTATCCTTCAATCCTGCAGAGAGATAGAAGAAGTAAATTTAATTAGATGCAATGTGCAGAATGAAGGGCTGAAGAAACTTGTGCCGGCTTTATTGGCCATCAGGAATTTGAAGTAACCTTTATGTCTAAATTATTAATTTGTGTTAAAATTAAGTTTCTAGGTTTCCTTTCAAAATCACCCCCCCCATTTATCCTTAGAAGTCCTAGTTGACCCAGAGAAAGGCAAAAATGATCTTCAAAGTGTGGGCCAGTTAGTCTGTGAACGGTCTCATTTATCCAGGTCATGGTATAGCTAGTAGTAGTTAGTTAGTCAAATTGAACCGTGCTGGTTTTGTAATGTTAATGATGTTTCACCACTTGCCCAAATGTCTTTGGTTCTTATAAGTGTTGGAAATATATTCAAGGAGTTTTTCCCAGAAAAAGTCAGCCAAGGCCGTTACTGATTGCCCATGTTAAAACAGCATTATATATGGGGGACATGGGTTGTTGAAGGCCTCCACCCCTGCTTAGGAATGCTTGTTCTAGTACATGCCCTCTTTCTTGCCTTTTGTGAGTCAATTGTCTTCTCTGTCTAAATGTGGCACCTTATGGTCATCAGCTTAGATGAATGGGGATATGTCTTCAACTTTACAGAACAAGTCCAGTTAAAAGCGAATAATGACTTCTAGTTGTGTTCAGATTATGCTTGACAGGTACAATGTTCTTAATGAAATTAGAAAGGAACTAATCCAAGCATACAATATCTGCAAGGCTCAGCTGGAAACCTTACACTTTTTTAAACTTTATTTTTTCATGCTTAAATATATCAAACCTTCATATTCTCTTTCAAATACTTCTTCCCAATGAAATGTTCATCATTCAAGAGACAGTGACAAAAATAAGACCCACATACCTACTGTGATATAATTGTGTACATCATTCTGAGGTCTTAACCTAATAAAATAAAGAATAGTATTTCATTATAAGAGCAAAGAAATTAGAAGTTTTAACAATTTTTCCCTATAAGCATAACCTTGGTCAATCAATAAAATTAGGTCCTTTTGTAGGTCCTAGTAGCTTGTTCAGCAGAGTTAAATGGATGGAGAAACCATTACAAGGTAGTCACAAAGTGAATCATTAAGGGGTCTGAAGCCCTTTCACTAGCTCATGAAGAGGTAGATCACATTCCATGGCGAAAATCCTCTTGTTGCTTAGTCTACAGTCTTGATTTAGGAGAACTAACCTGTTAAAGGAGAACTGTGAGGTGAGTGCTTTTCACTCACCTCATAGTTCTAGCCGACCTGCGACAATGAGACTGTCACAGGTCGGCTCAGTAGATCGGGAGGTCAGCGATCCTGTCACGGCTCTCTGCCATGACAGGGGAGGGGCTGGATTCCCCCCTCCCCGCTCCGATCCGCCAGCGCTGACTGGCGGAACGGACGGGGGAGGGGGCGGGTACAGCTGGCTCTGCCTCTAGGTAGGCAGAGGCAGCTGTCAGTCACGCAGCTGGGCGGATCCAGACATAATTGTCGCTATCCGCTTCAGCTGCAGCGTCTTAGTATACCGCGAGCTGAGCCTAGGGTGACTGGAGGACGCTAGTTTGTGTCCTCCCGTTACCCTAAGGATAACTATGGGGAAAAGCCTTAACCCCATAGTATTCCTTTAATGATTAATAACAACAAATATAAAAATATGTTCCACTAATGAAACAGAGACTCAAAATGTATGCCTTGAAGATATATTTTTTAATACTTTTTACATATTTACAGTTTGCATCAAAATCACCTGACAGACATTTCCTGCCCTGACCTGGCATCTGGAATAAGAAATAACCAGACACTGAGGACACTGGAAGTGTCCAATAACAATCTGGAGGGTCCTCATTTCAGGGATCTGATGGTAGCTCTGACAATGAGCCGGATAGAGGAATTACGGTAAGTGTAACAGGACTGGCTGAGACAATAACATTCTGGGACAGCTTCACGTCATAAACAAATATTATATTGATAATGGTATACTCAGGGCCGGATTTGCCATTAGGTCATCGAGGCCCGGCCTCAGGGGGCAGAGGGGCGGAAGGGGTGTGGAATCCCCCGACGCCCGGGACATGCAGGGCCAGGCACCTGGCAGTAACTTGTTTAATGCCATTCTTTATGGGGGGGGGAGTTTGGCGGGGAGGGCGCATTGAGGAACCTGGCCTTGGGGCATCAGGGTACACTTAATTAAAGGGACTCTGCCACTAAACTGAAACTGTAAATAAATATGGTTCCTGTAACGAATATAGTGGATACTTACCTCTCCATCTTCCCATACCTCGTACTCCTCTCCGTTAAAGATAAATCATCCCCTGAAGTCTCTTCAGAAGTCAACATTTCTGTCATTTTTAAACAGATTGTGGAATGCCCTTCTCTGATCCAGCGTGACTGTTCCTTGTTCACAAAGCCAGTTTTATAAAGACATGGTTCTACCGATTTGTTGTGTAAGAACTCAAGTAACCTGCCCAGAGTCCTCTGACCCCCAACCCTGCTAAACACCATTTTAATGAATTGGATTCTGATCGTGAGCCAGGTCTTCTCATTCAGCATCAGTACCTCTGACTTCACAAATGCTCCATTGGTTGAAGGGGCACAAAGTCACACAGATGCACTCCAAAATCTCTTAGAAAGCCTTCCCAGAGGAGTGGAGTCTGTTATAACCTCAAAGGAATTATAACCACAATTCTTCATTAATCCATGATTTGGAATTTGACATCCAACAGGCTCATATAGGTGTGATGGTCAGATGTCCACAGATTTTTGATCATATAATGCAGCAATTCAAAGCAACTATTTGTTTCCCTTTTACAGTTTACGTGATAATAAACTAACAGACATTTCCTGCCCCGACCTGGCATCTGGAATAAGAAATAACCGAACACTGAAGAGACTGGATCTGTCTAGGAACAATCTGGAGGGTCCTCATTTCAGGGATGTGATGGAAGCTCTGACAACAAGCCAGATAGAACAATTATAGTGAGTATAACAGGTCTGACTGCAATGATAATATTTGTGTAGCACAAACTCAAAATATAGAAATATAGAGCTCAACATATAATATGGTTTTCAAACTGGATTTCTGGGGACCAAAAAGGACTATCCAGTCCATAAAATAAAGATACTGGGTTGGGATTCATTTTGGGATTTTGGGAGGTTTTTTTTTTTTTTACTTCAAATATAAAAAAAACACAAAACATTGTAATACACTTCCACATCCAATCGCTATCCAAATCCTGCCGCCTTCACCTTCGTAACATCTCAAAAATACGCCCCTTCCTCACCAATGACACCGCAAAACTACTCATACACTCCATTGTTATCTCTCGTCTTGACTATTGTAACTCCCTCCTCATTGGCCTTCCACTACACAGGATATCCCCCCTTCAGTCTATCATGAATGCCGCTGCCAGACTCATTCACCTTACCAACCGCTCAGTGTCTGCATCCCCCCTCTGCCAATCCCTCCACTGGCTTCCACTCGCCCAGAGGATAAAATTCAAAATATTAACAGTCACCTATAAAGCCATCCACAACTCTGCCCCCGGATATATCTCAGACCTTGTCTCAAAGTATCACCCTAAACGTCCCCTCCGCTCATCCATTGACCTCCTGCTTTCCAGCTCCCTTGTCCACTCCTCCCATACTCGCCTCCAGGACTTCTCTAGAGTCTCTCCCATCCTCTGGAACTCTTTACCCCAACCTGTCCATCTATCTCCCACCTTGACTGCCTTTAGGCGTTCCCTAAAGACTCATCTCTTTAGGGAAGCCTATCCCACCTCAACCTAACCACTGAACCTTCACATTCTCACATAATTCATTCCCACAGCTACCACAGCTACCTCATGTATCATTTCCCCCTCCTCTTTTAGATTGTAAGCCCTCAGGGGCAGGGCCCTCCTTACCATCTTGTCTTGAATTGTATTGTAACTGTAATGTCTTCCTTATATTGTAAAGCGCTGCGCAAACTGTTGGCGCTATATTAATACTATGTAATAATAATAATAAAATCTAAACTAACAGGAAAGGTTGAACATCTGTTGGCATCACTTGTGGACTGACTGGATATGTTGTCATTGTTTTCTCAATAGAATAAACTCCCTGTTATCCGGCCTCCACAGGGATTGGTAGGTTCCGGATAAATGTAGTTTCTTGAGATTGAGATTTACTATTAAAAATAGGTCTAACTAATGCCATACCCCATACTATACCATACAATAACATACACTCTGTATTGACTTCATATTAATATGAATGTACTTTCATTGTATTGCTTAATGTCTTTTGTATTTTTATTTTATATTGTAATTTATTTTTTGTATATTTGTCTACTTTGTTATTTTGCATTTTCACAGTTTCGTTGGGTGTCAAATGACAGACAGTTCCTGCCCCGACCTGGGATCTGGAATAAGAAATAACCAGATACTGAAGAGACTGGACCTATCTGAGAACAATCTGGAGGGTCGTCATTTCACTGAATTCATTGCAGCTTTGTCAACTCCGAAATGCAGATTAAAGGAATTACTGTAAGTTTAAGACTTCTGAATGAGACTAAAGGTACCATAGGAAAGAGATGACAATCACCAGATGTGGCCACCTTGTGTGCATAGATGGTGAGCCACTCAGAGTGTACTTCAAACAACTTAAACTGAAACTGGTTAGACTATACCCACAAGAATGAGTACCTTCTAAAGTCCTTTAAGAATGAGTACCTTCTAAAGTCCTTCAAGGATGAGTACCTGAAACGTCCGTACTGTCCGCGAGCCGTCTGCGTCCCAGCGTGGAACGCAGCGGCCGCGTCACGTGGGATGTTTGCCTCCCTGAAGGGGAGGTTCCTTGCGCTCCACGGTGGAACGCAGAAGTGACAGCACGCTCCACGGCTCCACTTCGAGGGGTATATAAGGTTCGCCTGAGCGCTGTTACAGCGTTCCACTATTTAGTTTGATGCCCCATCCACGCCAGGAGCCTCGTTCTTAGTACTCCCAACTACTACCTCTCCACTCCAGGAAACGCCTGCTACGGTGGCCTCTCCAACCTCAGACTACTCTGGAGGAGACCCTGCTGAACCCAGCCTCTAAAAGCGCAAGTACTACTAGTTGTGGGCAATGTTACCTAGTCTGCTGGCATAGATTGCATAGACTCTGCTTGGAACGGTGATAGGAGTTACTATCAGCCGACACCTGGCCTATACCAGGACCTGGTTGATTATAGCACGGTGCTACTGTCATAAATACCCTGAGACTGTCATCTGGTATTAGCCATTATTATTTCTATTTTTGATTTCGTTGTACTCAATAGGCTTAGCTGGTGAATAAGCGATCCAAACCTCTTCTTCCTTGAGTTACCTGATACCTAAAAAGGTTATGAGCTAAATAACCTCTTCTCACGTAATTAAGTTCTGTGGCAAATGATGCATGTATCCCTCACTCTCAGTTACTCTTGAGAGAGACGCCTGGGATCCCAGCCTGATTGCCATACCCAGAACTACCTAAAGCATAGGTCTGCAGCTGTGATCCACTTAGACCCGCAAAATCCAAAGGAGCATTACAGTACCTTCTAAGGTCCTGTAAGAATGAGCACCTTCTAAAGTCCTTCAAGAATGAGTACCTTCTAAAGTCCTTCAAGGATGAGTACCTTCTAAAGCCCTTCAAGGATGAGTACCTTCTAAAGCCCTTCAAGAATGAGTACCTTCTAAAGTCATTCAAGAATGAGTACCTTCTAAAGTCATTCAAGAATGAGTACCTTCTAAAGTCTTTCAAGAATGAGTACCTTCTAAAGTCCTTTAAGAATGAGTACCTTCTAAAGTCCTTCAAGGATGAGTACCTTCTAAAGTCCTTCAAGAATGAGTACCTTCTAAACTTCTAAAGGTCTAAATAACCTCTTCTCACGTAATTAAGTTCTGTGGCAAATGATGCATGTATCCCTCACTCTCAGTTACTCTTGAGAGAGACGCCTGGGATCCCAGCCTGATTGCCATACCCAGAACTACCTAAAGCATAGGTCTGCAGCTGTGATCCACTTAGACCCGCAAAATCCAAAGGAGCATTACAGTACCTTCTAAGGTCCTGTAAGAATGAGCACCTTCTAAAGTCCTTCAAGAATGAGTACCTTCTAAAGTCCTTCAAGGATGAGTACCTTCTAAAGTCCTTCAAGGATGAGTACCTTCTAAAGCCCTTCAAGGATGAGTACCTTCTAAAGCCCTTCAAGAATGAGTACCTTCTAAAGTCATTCAAGAATGAGTACCTTCTAAAGTCATTCAAGAATGAGTACCTTCTAAAGTCTTTCAAGAATGAGTACCTTCTAAAGTCCTTTAAGAATGAGTACCTTCTAAAGTCCTTCAAGGATGAGTACCTTCTAAAGTCCTTCAAGAATGAGTACCTTCTAAACTTCTAAAGGTTAAAGCGTCCAAATTCCTTTAATGCGAGGGTCACTCTGAAACTTTTGAGATACAAAGAAACCATATAAGCTAGACTCACCAAACTTTCACACATAAAAGGTAGCCAACGTGTTTTGGGATGTCCACACTGTGATGGGCCTAGGTCTGCAGAGATCAATTGCCCCGGAGAACTTTGGTTGCTGTGTGTGTTTTCCTGTTTAATATTTTATCTAGAGAGAGAGCTTTTCACTATTTGACTTGATTTGAACCATCCGGACCTGCATCTTGTTTGGATACCATCTCTGCTAAACATAATTTTGTGAAGGCAGAAGGCGGTCTGGAGTGGCCATTGTTTAGGTTGATGTGATCAAGCTCTCATCTAATTAAGGACATTAATTTCAAAGAGTGTCTGTGCTTAAGGAATTCCAATGCGGCACCCGGCTGTCTGGGGGAGGGAATTGGTCAAGGTAACACACTGAACTCGTATCTGATTCTGTGAGGTATAAACTCTATTTGCTTTCTTCAATAAACCAGTTCATGTTTTCACTTCAAAGTCAGTGTTTTCTGATTATTGGGGTAAGCCCATGCTATATCCACTTGATTCTGGTTCCAGCACTCAGGGAACAGGCTTAAGACGGAGATATCTAGACATGTGCGATTCGTTTCGTTCCGAATCGAAATTCGGACGAATTTTCGTAAATTCGGACATTCGGATGTATCCGAATTCCGAATTACAGACATAACGAATGCAAACGAATCCGAATTTCCATTTCCGAAATTCGGTAGCGTTCGCACGAACGTTCGTTTCGTTTTCTGTTCGTATTCGTTTCTTATTCGTTTCGTTCGTTGGAGCAAAGTGACATTAGAGAAGGAGAAAAATATTTTTTCCCCCTCAAATGTCACTTTTGCTGCAAACGAACGAAACGAATAAGAAACGAATAAGAACAGAAAACGAAACGAACGTTCGTACTAACGCTACCGAATTTCGTCCGAATCCGAATTCCGAATCCGAATTGACTTTCACACCCGAATCCTGAAAAACGAAATAACACAAATCCGAATTTAAAACGAAACGAAACGAATTTTTTGGCAGCGCACATGTCTAGAGATATCCATTCGGGGTATCAGGGAGCCCCTCACAGGCACCCTGGCTTTACATCAGGTCTTACGATAAAGTGAGAAACTTGACTCAAAAAAGGGCTTCTTATATTATTCTGTGGGAATGGTTTTACTGGAACAAAAAGAGTTAGTAGCTAGTAATGCTTTCACTGGTTACTAACTCTATTATTTCAGTAACATCACTCCCAAACAGAATAATATAAGAAGTAGGGATGCACCGATACTGATACAAGCATCGGTATCGGCCGCGATACCGAGTATTTGCATGAGTACTCGTACTCGTGCAAATACTCCAATACATAAAACGAGTACCTGTGCCGCGTCCGCCATCTTCAGGGAGCCGAATCCGCCGCACACAGGACCTCCATCGCGTCTTCAATGAATCACTGCATATACAGTGGCCTCTACCAACCAAATAACTTTGTGGCATGCCTATATCAATAGTATGTGATGTATTGTTCCCTGTAGATCTCTTATCCCTGGACAACTGCTAACCCCACTCTGGGCTCAACCCCTGCCCCCCAGTGTTTTTCCAAGCCCCCTCTCCTGGCTGGGGATCATTTTAAACAATTCCTAAATTAGGCTTTTTTTTCTTTAGTATTTTTCTTTTTATCTTTTTGTCTCCAAGGCCACTGTTTACTATAGAGGTTTCTGAGATCTGTGTGGCTTAACATACCAGTTCTCACACAAAGCTAAAATATCAGTTTTGGGTACCATTAGCCTTTAGTAAATGTTTGTAGATGTGTATCTGGCATATGACTGTGCTACAAAAATGTATAATTTTGATTTTCTACTATAGTTTGATACATAATCAACTGACAGACATTTCCTGCCCCGACCTGGCATCTGGAATAAGAAGAAACCGGACACTGAGGAGACTGGACCTGTCTGAGAACAATCTGGAGGGTCCTCATTTCAGGGATCTGATGGAAGCTCTGACTACAAGCCGGATAGAGGAATTACTGTGAGTATAAAAATGTATCCAAGACTAAGACAAACAGGAAAGGTGAATTATTGTGAATGTAGTAGATCCATATGGAACTTTAAGGCATGCATGACAAAGGAAACATGAGTTCTAATCTTTCTAATAGACACTCCATACCCAGGACTATAGGCACCACCTAATTTATATAGTTACTGCTGTAAGTGCTCCCCTATAAGTATAAACAAAGGTGATTCCTTATTGATACAGGGACACTGTTAATGATTCTGCCCCACATTCCAGAGCCCAGATGCGAATTAACAGTGTATGATTGGATGCAGTTCCTGTTTTTACACACACCCATTCATACTACTCTCCTGTCGAGTGAGTATATTGGTGACTCACCATTATCTTCACTTGACATATTCTAAATAATATTAATGGGATTTGCCTATTTCAGGACTCATTCAATAAAGGAGAACTATGAGGCGAGTGAAAATCACTCAGCCTCATAGTTCTAGCCGACCTGTGACAATGAAACTGTTACAGGTCGGCTCAATAGATCGGAAAGTGAGCGAACACATACCGTCGCTCGCTCACTTCTTGATCTATCCCTACAGAGAGCCGTGACTGTCACTCACGGCTCCCTGAAGGGATTCCCCCCCCCTCCCTTCTCCGATCCTCCAGCGCTGACTGGCGGAACGGATGGGGGAGGGGGCGGGTACAGCTGGCTCTGCCTCTAAATAGGCAGAGCCAGCTGTCAATCACGCAGCTGGGTGGATCTCGACAGTAATGTCGGGATCTGTCCCGGCTGCTGCGTCTCAGTATACCGCGAGCTAGCTTAGGGTAACGGGAGGACGCTAGTTTGTTTCCTCATATTACCCTTAGGAGAACTATGGGGAATAGCACTAACCCCATAGTTCTCCTTTAAATATGAATCTTATTAGGTCTTAAAACATAACAGCCCCCTTCACCTTTTTGATGCTTTGCATATCCTCTACATACTTCTGATTAGTGTAGAGTTAATCAGGAATGCCAACTGGCCCATTGTAAGCAGCAGCCGCTGGTCAAGGTTACCTGCTATTTAAGGTATGTAGGGGGCTGTATGTATTGAATGGGGAAAGAAAGGGAGAGTTTCTAGGCTTAACAAGACCCTGTCATTACATTTCAGATATATATCCTGTAAAGGAAGAGTGAAAAAATGTGCCTTCCCTGCTGTCCATGTAGCCAAGCTCCATTATATTCAGTTGCATTCTTAAAGTGAATGTATAGCCATAACATTTTTAGTTTTGGATAGAGTAGGAAGGTTTAAAACCCCTGCCATGATTTTGTATTTTTATTTGGGCTGTTTGTGTACCATTGGGAACATTTCCCATAACTTCCTGTCCCAGAGACACAACAGGAAGTTAGAGGAAATCTCTCAAGTAAAAGAGATTCTCCTTTTAGACAATTGTCCCAATAACAAGTGTCCCAAATGGAAAAATTCCCGCTTACCTCTTGTTCTGGAGACAATGGTAACATTTTGGATTTTTCAGCACTTTCGTTTTCGGTGACAATGGTCACCAGTACAAACAGAGAGAACACAGCAATAAAATCTGACAAACTCTTCTCTATTTTATTCAAACATAAAAAAGAAAAGTTTTGCCCAGAGATAATTTTTTAATCCAAAGTCCACTGGGAAACTGACACTTACCAAAGTGTGGATCTCCTGGGTCCTTTGCAGATCTCACTGGCTCCTTCTTCTGGCTTCAACATCTTTATTGTCTCCTGTAATGTTGTGAAGGTCAGCAGGAGGAGCCAGTGACTAAAAAACATTTATGTAACAATTTTTGAAGAATAATCCTTCAAAATTAGGGATGCACCGACATTTTGGCCGCCGAAACATATCTTCCTAAAATAGCACTTTGGCAATATGCCGAAAGTGTCACCTTTCGGACGAAATTGCGGTGCATCTATAGTTTCTCTCCTCCCTGCTGGGCGCTGCTCTGTCCCCCCTCTGACAGAGGAGACCGAGCGGTATGGAGGAGGAGGGTGATATGAAAATCTAGGCATGTAACAAGGTTCTCCTCCAGCACCGCCCCCCTCGGCCACCCCTGACCGATCAGCATGGAGAGTGGTGTGGGGGCAGACAGCTGTATGCTGTCACAGAAGCCCAAGCTGGTGGTGAGGGGGAGGAGTCAGCTGTCAATATAGACCAAGCTCTCCTCCCTGCACCGCCGCCCCAGCTGCGACAGCAAGTCAGGATGGAGAGTGGTACAAGCAGTTAGCAATCACTGACTGTAAATAACTGGACATAGTATGAGTTACTATGTACCAGTTATGAATAAATAGGAAGTGAATTACATCACTTCCTGTTCCTTCATGATTGTGGGCATGATAAACACACTATCTTCACAATGTATGAATGAACAAGAACACTCACAACTCAGTATGGAGCATCCCTGTGCATTTATATCAGGAGATGCAGAAAAAGAGATTGTGGACTCTGCGTCCTTAATCTCTTTTTCCTTTTTTAAAAGGGAAATAGCAGGGGTCTATTTAGTACAGTAAAAAAATAAAAAAAAATAATTAAAAAAATAAATACATAAATAAAACATAAATAAATACAATTAAAATATAAAAAAATTAAAAGTTTATAAAAAATAAATAAAATATATTTTTTTTAAATGTACAAAGGTTAGAAAAAAAAATATTTTCAGTTTTGGGAAGACTTCTTTTTATTTTCAGTTTAAAATTTTCATTTCGGTGCACCTCTTCTAAAAAAAAAAAAATGTATCTATTTTTTTAACAGTCTGCGGAATATTGGGTTGACAGATGAATGTGCGCCATCGTTGGTGTCGCTAGGTAACAGCAAGCGCCTCTCAATGCTGGATCTTCATAACAACAGAATAGCAGATGCAGCTTCCGGACACATCCGGGATTTTATAACAAAATCCCACAGTCTGAAAGAAATCCGGTAGGTATAAGGGTGTCGGTCAATGGGCACATGTACCTTTCAGGTGCATTACTAAAGAAAACAATGAAAAATATTGGAATCAAGTTTAAGCCTTTTTATGAAAAATTGAGACAAGAATTCTGATTGGCTGCACACTCTGTAATGTTTGGGGTGAACTGGTCCGCTGAGGTACAGATTGGCAGATTTCTCTTAACATTCCACTGTAAGCTCTGACTTGTGTGAACTGATTTGCTCATCTCCAGTTCTGGAAGCCCAAAAACTGCCCTAAAATTGTTGCTCCAATAATTTTTTCCAACGAGGCCTTAAAGGGTAAGTCCACATTCCCAAGTAAGTTTATGAAAATGGAATAACCCCCACCAATCTGGCCCCCTCTTCTGTCTGCGCTGACCAATGAGAATTGCTTCTTGCAAAGAAACGCTTCTCATTGGTCAGCGAGGTCATGGTTAGAACACCCATACTGATGGAGGGGACTAGTTGAAAGTAGGGATGCACCGATACTAGTATCAATATTGGTGCCGATACTTAGAAATTTGGGCGAGTACTTGTACTCGCCCAAATGCTCCAATGCTTAGCCCAATACATCCTGTATCAGGAAGCCGGCAGCACGTCATTATCATTACACGCTGCCCGGTTTCCTGATTGGCCCGGGAAGCGGCTCCATGCTCTCTCGTCACTTGTGATGAGAGAGCATGGAGCCAACTTCCTGGCCAATCAGGAAGCCGGGCAGCATATAATGCCAATAGCTTCATGCTCCCTCGTCATCTCATGATTCGGTACTCGGCTGCTGAGTACCGGAGGAAGGCCGCGTTCTGGCTGGAGAGGCCCTGAGGGTGACAGGCTGAACATACCAAGGTAAGAGGGGACAGACTTTCTTGTTAATCGCAAAGCCGGGTGGCAAGTCTTTACTGGTGGCGAGTACCGAAATAGTGTGAGAGTGTTCTGCTGAGATCTAATGATCATTTCTATCCTCTCTTCTAGGCTCAGTGGCAATTCCATGTCAGATGAAACAAAGAGAGAACTGGAATCCCTCCGGCTAGGACTAAAGGTTGATATAGGATCACCCCAAAGCAAGAGGCTTAGCTCTAGCTGTGAATGGAGGCGGGGCATTGCTCTGGATGAGGAGGAGAATGAGATGTTGAAATGAGAAACCCGACACAAGAGGAGAATGAATCATCATAGATGAACTAATACACCCAGGACAGGGATCAAAGCACCACCCTGTGCTGCCCTACCACAATTCTGGACATGCTGTTGACAAAGAAGGCCATGTGATATATAAATCAGGTTTTTTTTGTAAGTATCTCCCCATTGTTATATACTGTTATTTATATTTGTATATATTTTCCAGTGCTGTCGCCACCCACTTCCCTGTTTGATGGCCAGCACCATTTAACCTCTTTCCATCAGTGTAGGCTGACATGGCCATTCCCCCTGTGAGTGCATCATAATGCCGGCATTGGCTCACAGTATAGCAGAACTGAATGGCACTCTGGACAACAAGAGGAGGACATCACCTGGCCAGCCAAATGGCCGTAGGGATTTTTTTACAACAATGGATGCAGGGAAGGGGGTGGGAAGACTGGTAGGAGAGTGAGAGGATAGAGCTTGGAGATCTTCTTAAGTCATCAAGCATTGGGAATATTTGGCAAAACACACGGAGGGGAATTTAAGTCTGAAGCAGTCTGGATTGGCTCACCTTTAGGCTGTCCCTAGGATGCCTCACACATGCCTGTGTATAGGATCTGCGTAGAAATAATGATTCAATATGCTGATGCATTGGAATGTGGACATAAACATTAGGCTACTTTGGACAGTATAATTTTCCTCGGGAATCCTGGACAATACCAGATACCGTGTTTCCCCGAAAATAAGACACTGTCTTATATTTTTTTTGGCTCAAAAAAGCACACTAGGTCTTATTTTGGGGGTAGGTCTTATTTTTTTTTTTTATGTACAACAATCCAAAGTTAACACAAATCCAAATTAAATAATCCAAAATGGCAAAGGTAAGAATAGGGTGATCAGGGCTATCAGGGGTGGTGTACCTTTCCAAGAGCAATTTGGTAACCAATCGCTGGCCAGAAAGAGTGAAACGCACTTTCACTATCGATTCCTCATAGGCGGAGTGCATTTGGTATCACTACGCCAGTGATAGGAGCCGGCGCTATAGAGGAAAGATCGGCTTATGCCGCTCTGCTCCCTCCGCCGTCGCCTCGCTTCCTCTAGCGCTGGCTTCATTGGCACCGCTGATTCTCTCCCGCGGCTCTTCAAGTTTCCCCTTATGCCACCACCGGCCCTGGGAATGGTCACAACTAGGTCTTATTTTCGGGGTAGGTCTTATTTTTGGGGAAACAGGGTATATATAAACTTGGTGAACACCTTAAGAACTATATTCTGAAAGATTACCTGAAGCTAAGAGCCCAATGAATGCATATAGCGAACATGTCCACATCTGACCACCATTT
This sequence comes from Nanorana parkeri, assembly GCF_000935625.1. Classification (NCBI taxonomy): domain Eukaryota; kingdom Metazoa; phylum Chordata; class Amphibia; order Anura; family Dicroglossidae; genus Nanorana; species Nanorana parkeri. The sequence continues at coordinate 50,935 of NW_017308370.1, read as the reverse complement.
GAACCATTACGAAACCATGCTTCAAGATCCTATAAAGGTGCTGTAATAAAAACAGAAATGGTTTAATGTTTTATATATTGGGGAAAAAAAAGAGCCTTTATGGTTTTCTTGCACCGGGGCCCTGAGGGTTCTAGTTACGCCTCTGGGTGCTGGCTTTCTGTTTTTACTCCACGCCTGGGATGAGGACTACCCCTGACGTAGTATTACATGTCTAGATAGTCCCATATGCTTTCTGAAGAAGCAGACTTAATTCTGCAAAAAACATCAAAAACTACCTCTCTTCTACCATCAAACATCAGTGGTTTAGCGTTTAGCACTTCTTCCTTGCAGCAGTCGGGGACTCTTGTTTGAATCCCAGTCAGGGGACAAGCTACATGGAGTTTGCATGTTTTCCCCGTACTTGGTTGGGTTTCTTCCTTTACTCCAAACGTGCGTACAATAGGGACCTTAGATTTTCAGCTCCTCGGGGGCGTGGGACTGATGTGACTGTGTGTGTGTAAAGTGCTCTGTAAACTCTTGGTGCTATATAAATACCTGTAATAAATAAATAACTTAAAAAGAGTCTACACCTTTCCAAGATGCAGAAAAGATATTTGATAGACATTTGGATAATTATAGAATCTAGCGATGTAATGATCCAAAATCTTTTTCCTGATGTATGCATGAAAATATTTTTAAATACCTGTTTATGTATTTTATGTGAATAAAATATATA
>NW_017308370.1:16389-50075 GCF_000935625.1 Nanorana parkeri | reverse complement strand
GAAGCCGGGAGCATGGAGCCGGCTTTCTGACCAATGAGGAAGCTGGGCGCCATGTAATGATGGCCGGGAAGCATCTTGGATTGGTGGGTAATGGGCTACAGTGGGTAAGGGGCTACTATGCATCTTTAAGTGACAAGAATCAAAGAGCTCCGCCTCTTTACCCTATGATCTAGTGGCTATGAAAAAGGCCATTGAAAGCTTAAAAACGTAGATGTGCATCTTTCCATTTTGAAATCAATTAATCGGGACAAACACGGGGAAACATATGCAATCGTGCATGAGCCAATGTACAGCCACGACCTTCGGACATGCATACGTAATTCGTAACCTGAATGCGCAGATGTGTGCATTATACATAAAAATATTTTGTATGACCAAAAGACATAGATAAATGTCTATGGTTGTATTTGATCATGTATTGGTAGTGAGCTGACCCAGGTCTCTCAATATGAATGATTTTGTGTCAAATCTCTTATTTAATACTTCATAGGTTGTCATATATGCACATTGTGAGGAGGTGAAGAATGTCTTCTGTGGTATATACACCGAGCAGCCATAATATTATGACCACCTGCCTAATATTGGATAGGTTCCACTTCTGCTGCCAAAACAGCTCTGACCTATCCAGGCATGGACTCCACTAGACCTCTGAAGGTATGCTGTGATACCTGGCACCAAGCCATCAGTAGAAGATCCTTCAAGTCCTGTAAGTTGAGAGGTGGGACCACCATGGAACGGACTTGCTTTTCCATCCCATTCCACAGGTGCTCAATTAGATTGAGATCTGGAAAATTTGGGGGACAAGTCAACACCTCAAACTCATTGTGTTCCTCAAACCATTCTTGAATCATTTTTCCAGTGTGGTAGGGAGCATTATCCTGCTGAAAGAGGCCACTGCCATCGGGGAATACCCTTTTTATCAAGGGGTGTACTTGGTCAGCAACAATGTGTAGGTAGGTGGTACTTGTCAAAGTAATATCCATATGAATGGCAGGACCCAAGATTTCCCAGCCACATCTAAGAACTGGTAAGCTGCAATATATTTCATTTTAGAAGTAGGGTTTGGATGCAACTTATTAAAATGTGACTTTATATTGAGGATAGTGAGGTCAACATTGTGAACAGAGAGGCAAACTGGATCTCAAGAAGTATTAAAGGGGTGGGGGCCTTTGACATAATTTTTTCCACATATAATAACATTTAAAGGAGAACTATGGGGTTAGGTCTTTTCCCCATAGTTCTCCTTAGGGTCACGGGAGGACACAAACTAGCGTCCTCCCGTCACCCTAAGCTCAGTATACTGCGAGCTACAGCTCGCGGTATACTGAGCCGCTGAAGCGAATCCCGACAATTATGTCTCCATCTGGCCAGCTGCGTGAGTGAAAGCTGGCTCTGCCTATCTAGAGGCAGAGCCAGCTGTACCCGCCCCTCACCCGTCCGTTCCTCCAGTCAGCACTGGAGGATCGGAGCGGGGAATCCAGCCCCTTTCCCTGTCACGGCAGAGAGACGTGAAAGGATCGAGAAGTGAGCGAACGCCGGTATGTGTTCGCTCACCTCCCGATCTACTGAGCCGACCTGTGACAGTCTCATTGTCACAGGTCGGCTAGAACTATGAGGATGAGTGAAAAGCACTCACCTCATAGTTCTCCTTTAAGAGAAATCTGCCAATCTGTACCTCAGCGGACCAGTTCACCCCAAACATTACAGAGTGTGCAGCCAATCAGAATTCTTGTCTCAATTTTCCATAAAAGTGCTTAAACTTGATTCCCACATTTTTCATCATTTTCTTTAGTAAATGAGTCCCACAGATGTATGAATATAAAATTTCTGATAATATCGTCTGGTGGTGACCAATGTACCTGTACCTGTCAATTAATTCAGAATGCCTAATTAAAGAGGAATGCACCTGAAAGGTACATGTGCCCATTGACCGACACCCTTATACCTACCGGATTTCTTTCAGACTGTGGGATTTTGTTATAAAATCCCGGATGTGTCCGGAAGCTGCATCTGCTATTCTGTTGTTATGAAGATCCAGCAAAGTCTCATTGTCACAGGTCGGCTAGAACTATGAGGTGAGGGAAAAGCACTCACCTCATAGTTCTCCTTTAACACCTCTGCCCTGGTGATAGGAAAACAATTCACATCTTTAGTCATGTGACTCAAAAGGTTAAAGGAGAACAATGGGGTTAGGGCTTTTCCCCATAGTTCTCCTAAGGGTCACGGGAGAACACAAACTAGCGTTCTCCCGTGACCCAAAGTTCAGTATACTGCGAGCTACAGCTCACGGTATACTGAGACGCCGCAGCCAGAACGAGTCGAGATCCACCCCGCTGCGGGATTGACAGCTGGCTCTGCCTATCCAGAGGCAGAGCCAGCTTTGCCCTCCCACGTCCGTTCCGCCAGTCAGCGCTGGAGGATCGGCGCTGGGAGGAATCCCTGCAGGGAGCCATGTGTGACAGTCACAGCTCTCTGCGGGGGTAGATCGAGAAGTGAGCGAGCGATGGTATGTGTTCGCTCACTCCCCGATCTACTGAGCCGACCTGTGAGAGTTTCATTGTCACAGGTCGGCTCAGATTATGAGGCTGAGTGAAAATCACTCGCCTCATAGTTCTCCTTTAACACCTCTCCAGGACTTTGTGGCAGCATGGGGTGAGAAATTGAGAACAGAAGAGGATGGTTTTGAAAACTTTTACATAGTTACATAGTATTGGAGGTTGAATAAAGACATAAGTCCATCAAGTCCAACCTATTGCTGATGTTATTTTTATTTTTTTTAAGAGTACATGTACCCCTGTATGTTATGGTCTCTCAGGAAATCGTCCAAAAGCTTCTTGAATGATTCCACATTCTTAGCTGAAATTGCTGCTTGTGGCAGTGAGTTCCAGACCTGGCTGGCTGGATCAGGCAGACGCGCCCTCCAATCAGGCACTGTAGAGGGCAGCTCGCAGTGGCCTCGGAGGAGCGAGCGGCCGCCCGATGACAGCCGGGTGAATGTGGCCGAGAGAGGGAGCCAGGGGCTTCGTTTAGTCAGTCCTGCGCCCCCCCCCGGTTGTTACGCCACTGGCCTTGTCTCATAGCTCTGGTCCTCCATCCCCCTAATTAGTTTGGTTGCCCTCCGCTGGACTCTCTCAAGCTCAAGGATATCCTTTCTGTGGACTGGTGACCAAAACTGGACCGCTTACTCCAGATGAGGCCGAACCAGTGATCTGTAAAGTTTACACCTCCCATCTTGTTCTTGGACAATCAAGAGCTGCCTTGGTACATTAAAAGGTATTTTGGAATAAGGTGGCCGAGTTGTCTGTGTAGATATAATTGCCGGGGTATGATCCCTAATGCTCACTAGAAGCGGGAGAGGTACTTGGATGTGTCGCTAAATGTCTTCATTATTACAGAACAAGTCCAGCAGTCATGTGACTGATCTCTTCCCTCTGTACTATGACACCGGACAATGTTCACAAACAGATCTCACTGCATTTCTCGGAGATGTTGACTGGAAGACTTTGGACTTATACTGATAAGCAGAGATGACAATAAGAGCTAATACACTAAAAATTAAAGTGACAGAAATCTGTAATTAGTAATTCTAGATACTTATATTGTAAACTACAGACAATGAAAATGAAGTCACATTGACCGGGATCAGTTTGAAGAAAGCCGTTCTTGTGATGTGTCTTGTTTTATATATCTATAAAGCTTTAATTTCTGCATACTTCCCGTCCAAACTCCAATAGGGTCCAGCTTGTGCTTCCTCTATAACATCTGGTACAGAGAGAGAGTTTTACATTTTTCTATTTCAATATACTTGAGGGTCTTGTTTAGTAAATAGGAAGACAGCCTTCAGTGCCCATTCACACTGGGCGTTTAATCGCGCAATTCCGCCGTCCAATGATGTTCAATGAAGCTGTTCTAATGTACAGCTCCATGTCGCCCGTCGCCTGTCGCGTGTCGCTTGTGCAGGACCCTTTTTCCCGCGGATGTAGCGCGATTTTGCTATTTTTGAATGCAGCCCGACGGTGAAGGTCGCGCGATCGTCGCTCGAGGTAAGTGTCGCTTAGTGTGAATGGGGCCTGAAGGAATGTAATAATAATATTATATAATTGTAATTGAGGAAATCCATATTTATACATTGCATACTCAGGCTCTGATTCCGGATTTGCATTGCTGCAATGGTCACACTCATCACTCTCACAATGGAAGTGTACGAGTCAGCTGACTCAAAACAATGCTCTCCATGTGTGGCTGACATCTTGTTTTGGCAGTGATTAAGCAGGAAGGTAATGCTATGGTAGTAACGCATCTATACTTCCCATGGTGGAAGATCTACAAATCCCTACATATAATACAATATGAAAGCTATAATAGAGTGATCATGTAGAAAAATACATACAAATATACTTAAAGGAGAACTATGGGGTCAGTGTTTTTCCCCATAGTTCTCCTTAGGGTAACGGGAGGACACAAACTAGCGTCCTCCCGTTACCCTAAGCTCAGTATACCGCGAGCTACAGCTCGTGGTATACTGAGATGCAGCAGCCGGAGCGGATCCCAACGTAGATGACGGGATCTGCCCAGCTGCGTGAGTGACAGCTGGCTCTGCCTATCTAGAGGCAGAGCCAGCTGTACCCGCCCCCTCCCCTGTCCCTTCCGCCAGTCAGTGCTGGCAGATCGGAGCGGGGAGAGGGGAATCCAGCCCCTCCCCCTGTCACGGCAGAGAGCCGTGACAGGATCGAGAGGTGAGCGAACCCGGTATGTGTTCGCTCACCTCCCGATCTACTGAGCCGACCTGTGACAGTCTCATTGTCACAGGTCGGCTAGAACTATGAGGTGAGTGAAAAGCACACCCATCATAGTTCTCCTTTAAAGCTCACCTCCCGGGCAAACAGTTAAATTAACAGATAAAATACATACACTGAGTGGCCAGATTATTATGCCCACCTGACATTTGTAGGCAGATTAGCTATAATTAGCTATAATTTGGCGCTGAAGTTGCTAGAGGGCCAGACCATTATAAATAGGGAAGCAGGTTGGTTACCACGACAGTAGAAGTGATTTGTTTCTGAAGATACGGGGAAACAACGCGATTTAACAGCCTTTGAACGCGGGATGATTGTTGGCGCTCGGAGCCATGGAGCGAGTATCAGCAAAACAGCAGAATTCGTTAAATGTCCAAGAGGGGCTCATTGTTAAAGTGTTTAAAGACTGGACTGTCAGCCGAAAATCTGGGTCTGAACGTGCGAATTGTGGCCGTCAGCGACTAGTCAATGTTGGGGCAGAACGGAGAGTGGCAAGACTGGTACAAGACAACAGAAGGGCAACAGTGCCGTGTCAGATTCCTCGCATCACCATTCACCATCTCGTGGAGTCACGAGGTGGCCCAACCAAGTACTGATGGGGTGCTCATAATAATCTGGCCACTCAGTGTATATGGGAGCTGCTTCATTTGCCAAAGGGTTTGTATTTCTGCTCATCCAGTCCTTCAATCACACAGCACTGCCACACAACAGAACTCTGTCCGGCAGGAGAAGGGACCTGATTTTTCTCTGCTGCAGTTAAGTAACACTTACAGGTATTCTTCATACCCCTACCCTATGATTGGGCAGTGAAGGGAGAAGCAGAACCTGATGAGCTAAACTCTTGCTCACTTTGCTCTCCCCTGTCAGCATGTTCCTTGTAATGTAGCAGCTTGTGCTGCTTCTCCCTCTTCTCTGAGCTCTGTTGTACAGGGAATTGCTTACTGATGCAAAGATTAACATTACAAACATTACAGTAGTAGCTCAAAATCTTATCTCATTGAGAATACTTTGTACTCTCCATAAAACAGCCTCACCTAGTGTTCAAACATCAGCCAATTTATGACCCTGTGTACGTGCTACTTTCACTTCTTTCTTCTCCTCAGTGTGCACACAGGGAACGATCCGTCAGGTAGGACTTCTTTTCACTTTCTTGTGACAAGATTATTAGAAGTATTAGAGGAGTTTTGTTGTTTTGTGAAAGTTTGTAGTCCATGCTTAATGTCTTCCACGCTCATCTGTGCTGTTACAACGGTAGGCCTGCAAGTGCTTTTTCAATATCTTATACCCTCCCCCAACATAGATTCAGCATACAAGCAGCGCCGGATTTACTCTCCCTGCTGCTCCAAGGCCAGGTTCCGCAATGCACTCCCTCCCCGCCATCCCCCCACCTTTCCTATCAATGGAGAATGGCAACCAGATGGCAGGGCGGCAGGGTTAGTTTTCTTTTTTTTTTCTTTTACTTTTTTATCACTTTTCTACTTTTTTACATTTTTATTTATCTTATCGTTTACTTTTTATTTTTTAGCACAGTACTGTGCTGGAACTCCTGTGACAGGTGAGAGGGGAAGAGCACAGCACGGCACAGCTATCCCCTCTCACTGTATACACGGAGCGGCATCGCCGAGATCACTTGTAAACGTACAATTGGCTTCCCCGCTGTACATTTAGCCCTGCTTGTGCAAAGCAGGACTAAATGTAGAAAGCTAGTAGGATCAACAGGTTAAAAAAATATGTTGCAACTAGGGGCGTAACTAGAAATCACAGGGCCCCATAGCAAAATCTTGTATGGGGCCCTGTGATTTCTAGATAAGTCCACCTGATAATCTAAACAGCCCACCTGAGAGTGAGCATGCAGAGCCCACCATAGATTCTCTATGGTGAGCTCTGCAGGGTCTCCGGTGGGCGGTCAAGCCCTCTTACCTGTCTGGCCAATCCTCTGTCTGCCTCCTTCTCCTCCACGATCGATTGCGGGCCCCGCCTCCTCCGTCACTGGGCCCCACCTCCTCGATCGACCGGGCCCACCTCCCCATTGCTAAGACCTGTCTCCTCGATCGCTGGGCCCCGCCTCCTCCATCGCTGCCTACGACGGACCCAGCCACCTCCCCCGAAGCTGCTGGTTGTCATCGACTCAGCAGCTGTGAGGAGGTACGCGCCGCTGCACATGTGAATGGCTGCGTGTTTCTCCTCACTGCCGCCAGTGACAGCCAGCAGCCTGAAATGCCATATCGACCCAGGCGGCCCGCACGGCATCAGGGGGATGTCCTGGCCGGGCCCACCTGTGCCCTGGTGGCCCGTAGCGCCGCCTCGGTCGATATGGTGATTGTTACGCCACTGGTAGCAACTCAGAAAAAGAAAAGCTGATGTGTTAATACCAGTGACAGTCCGCATCATATATGTCATATTTCCTCTTTCCTAGAGTTTTACTTGTCTAGTAAATGTCAGGGGAATGTGCAGGATGGGTAACATTTACCCTTTTCTTAATTTGATGAATGTTACAGTAAGCACCCTTTGCCGTGCAAAAACAGATGCTGCAAAATGTCAGGAAATGTAATTTTTACCGGGGGAATGCTGAGTGAATGTGCATGGAAATGTAAAAAAAAGTGGAATAAACTTTTGGCTGCATTTTGGGCAATTGTATGGTCAATTTCCCAGCAAATCCATAATAAATATACCCCAAAGTGTATCTAAAGCCAAAACCTTTTTTTATGGCAAGTACAATGGCCATAAGTTAAAAGAGAACTATGAGGGGAGTGATTTTCACTCAACCTCATAGTCCGAGCCGACCTGTGACAAGGAAACTGTCACAGGTCGGCTCTATAGATCGGGAAATGAGCGAACGCATACCGTCGCTCGCTCACTTTCCGATCATCTCCCTGCAGACTGTCAGTCACCGCTCCCCGCAGGGATCTCCCCCGCTCCGATCCTCCAGCGCTTATTGTAAAAACGTACAGGGGAGGGAGCGGGAACTGCTGGCTCTGTCTCTAGATAGGCAGAGCCAGCTGTCACTCACGCAGCGGGGTGGATCTCGACAACATTGTCGGGATCCGTCCCGGCTGCGGCGCTCTCAGTATACGGGCCACCATTGCTGATCTCTTTTTGAAAATTCTACTTACCTGGCTGCACAGTTGGGAATGATGGTGAGGAGATCTTGCTGTCAGGGTATACATGACATATAAGAATCCAGGGGCCGACTCAGCATACCAGGATCTAACAATTAATAGAATATCACTTTTGGGTGGACTGACCCACAGACAGATAAATATTATGGGGTCTATTCACGAAGCTGCCAAGTGTTCGGCTATTCACTTCAGGCTTGTACGGCTAATTTCAGCCGTACTCTGAGCCGCTCGGCCATGATCGGGAGCTGTACGGGCTATTGTGAATAGCCCGTACAACACCCCTTCAGGTCTACTGAACCGAAAGGATCCTGGGGCCGAAGCTAGCCGAAGGATCGGCCGAAGCTACGGCCAGATCCTTCGGCAGCTTCGTGAATAGACCCCTATGTTTTCTAATAAGTCATTTTTTGTTCAGTTATCATTTAAATTGTTAACTTTATTAATATTTAAGAAGCAAGTAATGAAGATGTCATTGTGTCTAGGAGGGATGGCTGGATTTCTGCTGTAAATTCATCGGAAACAACTAAAATAAATGGAGCCCCGGAGAACATTCATCAGTCCAGGTAATAAATACACTTTTCTGCCTGCTTGTATTTCTGTGACCTGTGACCTAGGTAAAGAGAACTCATTTTAGTGTAGCACCCTGTAGGCCAGAGTGCTTAGTAAATGTTGTATTGTCAGATTGTAAACAGTCCGATGCTGATTTGTAGTCTATGCTCATCTGGTTTCCCCTAATCAGTCTGTTCTCGTTTGCATCTGTCTGCTGCTGGGTGTACCCGGGCCACAGAGCAGAGCAACCAATGAGGGACTGTTATAAGTATGTATGTTTCCATAGCCAATCACTAGGTTGGTGGACAGTGGTGCATGCTAGAAGAGGAGATAAATACTTGGGGTGGACCATGTGAGCTCTCTTTTCCTCCCCCGGGCCCTGCCTGGTGGGAGGCTGCTATGGACTGTCTGATATGTCTAGGTCTGAAGCCTTGGGAATAGCCATATGCTTACACTGAGGCCTCAGTTTGGGGGGGCCAGTGGCTACTACTGATACCAAGGATGAACATGATCAATGACTTCTGATTAAAGTACTGCTCGACCGGGTGCTCTTCACACAGATTGCCATGTCTGGCTTCAAGGTCCTAGTCTGTGATGGCAGCAGTTGCTCTATCCCATAGGCGTCTACATCAGCCTGGATATCCTGACGCTCAACCTCTCTTCCATAAGTTCATCAATAAAGTTCCTCAGCATCACACCTACAGACTGGACCTCGCTTATATTGGCCAACATGGAAAGTGGTTAGTGCTGATGGGCAGTCAGAACCTAAATGAAGAGAATAGGGCTGCAGACATCCATAGCAAAAATAGAACAGACACCAGACTCACCAATCCCTTCAGACTTCCATAGTGCAGAATTATTAGAAGCACAGGCTGATACTGGGGAAATACAACAGGGATCTGCATGCAATCTTCCATAGCAGAGAAACCAGACTGTTCCTGAGGTCAATGTCAGCTCCAGGCACCTTCAGTAGTCTTAAAGCTCCACATGTGGCCTGCACCAAGCTTACGGCCTAGTCAGCATCAACATTTCGGAGCATCCCACCTCCAGGTTAAGCCTGGGTGGACTGGGCTGAGCAAAAGGAAATTCCTTGAGTATTTATGCACTCCCCCAGCATGTACCACTTGCCATGGAGCTCCTAGTGATTGGCTGGTGAGCCATAAACACTCAAAATGTTCTACCAATGGTTGCCTCACACTGCAGCACGGTCACACCCCCACTCAGGCAGGTAGAATCAATAGCAGAACACCAGAAATAAACCAGCTAGACTGATTACAGTTCTAGCAAGCTACATTTCTAGTAGCCACTCCACTGAAGGTGGCAGGGACTACAGTGGAATATGTATAGTACAACATAGTAGTCAGAGCTCAGTCAGAAGACATGAAATATTGTGTTCTGAAACAACATGTTCCCCACATGTTATCACAAGGGAGGTGCTTTATAGAATTAAATCACCTCACATACTGACATCTATTACACACTAACAATAAATTAGAAATGTGGATTTTTGTGCAAAGTAGAAAGCCATGGATGGGCTCAAGAATGCTGATTATAACAGTTAATTAGGTTGCTGATATTAAATTAATCTTGTATCTTCTTACTGTTTTATTTGCCTAATAACGTCCTGGAGTTCCCTGTTTACCTTCTGCATGTGAATAGGTGCGTGTGGTGTCTAAGTGGACTAAAATATAATTGTCTGAAACAAAGCTTCAGTATAACAAAGGATGTAAAAGCCAAGAATTTGGGTCCTAAATGTTATATTTTCTGTGTTTCTTTAGAGGACATCAGGAGGTGCCGCCGTCAGCTGTCTGCGTATGCCGATTCATCCCTGAGTAGGATACACGAGTATTACAGAGATGATCTGACGTACATCCTGGAGAACTTGGCCCCTCATTCTGTCCTCGTAGAACTCAACTCTCGGAAGGTGTTAAATACAGATGTAAGATAAAGATTTTTTTCTAAATTTACTGCAAACTTTCTATCATTTTACTCCAGTGCCAAGTTAAACTAATGTGAATGTGGAGAACACTCTCTCTCTATCACTGTATCCCTATTACTGTATCCCTATCACTGTATCTCTATCACTGTATCTCTATCACTGTATCTCTATCACTCTATCTCTATCACTGTGGCTGATTCTCTGATCTCAGTGACTTCTGGGGGCATAAAATCTTGGACCTCACTCTCCATCTTCCCTAGGTATTGAGTCAAAAAATGCACGGGGAAGTTTGTGACATTAGCTTCTGGACCTCGAAGTTGGTCAGACTTGGATTTTTAAGACATAAGATACTCATCCCAATTCTGTAGAAGCTAAACCCAAAGTCACTCTATTATAGTCTGACCATGCAAAATGTATGTAGTTACACATGATCAACCCAAAACTTAACATTTTGTAAGATTTAGCGTGATAGACCCCACACACCATGTTGAAAATTATGTCTTGTTATTTAGACATTTTGGGCTTGAGCTATTGAGCTCTGTGACCAAAAAGGTTTTTAAAAGTAGCTAAAAATAGCCTGGTACATATTTGAAATGAAGCTTAGAGCTTAACCTGCTTCCTGGAAATGAAAATACAACATATACCTATTGGGGATGAGATCCGGGTCAAATCCTGTTTGCAGTGTGTCCGGTTTGCCCATCTGAATTCCTGGCAGCTAAAATGTAACAAACAACCAGGAATCCTGAGCAATGTCATTGGCTAAGTAGTTGATCAGTAACATCACCCGGACCCCCAGGATGTTGTTTTCAACAGTACAGCAGTGCTGAGGATCTGTAATTTAGTGGTGGTAGTGCAACAGGAAAACATTGTTGGATGGCGGGTTATCTTGGAGGCGTGTCATCATGATTGACAATGGATTTGACATCACTGGACGATGTGATTGATGATAGATATACATTGGGGGGCATTGCTTACTTTTTCTAGGTTGTATTTTTATTTAAATACTTTTCATGATGTCAGTTTGTTTATTTACTTTTATTATTTAACTTTATTTTTTGAAAATGTGTAATGAAGGATGTTAATGCGCCCCTGTACTCATTGTATGGGGAGGGGTAGATAAAAGTAACAATATTTTTGTTTTAGAAATACATCGGCGGAGTTGGAACCGCTTCCTTCTCTCACACCTTGTTACAAGATATTCAGGATCGGGGGAGAGAAGCTGTGATTGGACTCTGGGAATGTCTCTGTGCACTACAGACACATTATCCTCATCCTAATTTATTGGGCATTCTGGGGGAAATCAGCCAGACAGGTAACAGGACTTTTTTGTGTGCAATCAAATGTGATTATGTTTTTATAATTGAAAGTAGAACTCAACTTTTCAGTCATTTTAGTTTAGAGATAAACTATTGTAAAAAAAAGTATTCCTAAATCACGCCTCCAGTAAAACATATGTTTGGATAGAGCAGAGAAAGTACTAGGGATTAGCAACCTTTTCAAGAATATGTTCATTGGTTGTCATATTGGAAGGCCTTCCATTATGCTTCTAGGAGCATGGGGCCAGCTTCTTGCTCCTCAAGAAACCAGGCGGTGTGTCATCACTTGCCGCCCGGCTTCCTAATGTGCTGGGAAGCCGGCTCCATGCTGTTTGGCTGGCTCAATATTGTTTGGCCGGGAACCTGGCTTCCCAACTGATCAGAAAGCTGAGAGGTGGGTCATTACCCACTGCCCAGCTTCCTGATTGGACAGGAAGTCGGCTTCATGGTGTTTGGCTGGCTCAATGCTGATTGGCTGGCTCCATGTCCCCTTTGCGGCACTGCCAGTCAGAGGAAATCTCCCTCTCACTGGATGTTCTGAAATTGCCGTGATCTGAGCATTTGGGCGAGTACAAGAACTTGCTCCAAATACTTGGTATCGGCACCCATACCGATTCTAGAATCGGTATCAGTGCATCCATAAATATTACATATACATTTTATTTTCTAGGTGAGGGCCTTGTGGAGCAGATTCTGCTTGATGAAAATGGACACACACTGACTCGGGAGCTTAGAGGTAAATACAACAGCAGATCACCAAGTTCTGTTTCTTTAGAGCACTGATGACTTTTCTGATAGACATGCTTGTTCCAGATCAGTGACTCAGAAAGTATTAAAGACCATTAAGTGAAATGTTACAGTGCCAGTTATGGTTTAGCTCTATAGGTAAAGTGAGGCTCAAATTTCAAGTTAGCTTTAAGAGTGAATTTAAGTTTATGAGCTTGTTTGATGGATGAGTGTAAGGGTTAGAGGATATCCAAACACAAGAACATACCTGTCATATATTGCGGATTACAAGTCCTTAGATGTGGTAGTTGTGTTTGTTTTACTTTATTTGGGCTTAGTACATTTATAGCGAACATACAAAATATCTTACAATCCTGCCAGAAATGCTGTGTGGTTGTCACTTCCTGTGAACAAAACTAAACTGAAAGCACAAACAATGTTATATTTATTCTGTAAACTATTAATTCCCCCTCCATGTAATGGATATGAAGAAAGGCAGACACATTTAAAGTTAAGCCTGTGTGATAACTTTGGCTATGGCCTCCATAGCGGAAGTGTAGGAATGAGTGTAGCCACCCAAGTAAAGGATGTGTGTTATTTGCAGGTGGAAAGAATGGGAAAAAAATTGTAAAAAAAGTAAACATTAACAGTGCATGTCTGCAATACATATACATTGTCCCAAGTTATTCCCTGCTGCACTACAGAACATCTCCCCTATGTAACATAAGATGGAGGTGTCCTGCAGTCCAGCAGGGGGTTACTGGGAAGGGTTGATCATTATTTTGCCAAAAGGATTGTCCCTGTCCTTTACCAGCACAAAATGTATGTCTGTGGCTGGATCTTGCCATCTGTTGCACAGTGCCTATTGTCATGGAGCTCTTTATATTTCAGGGTAGCAGATGGAGTCCTCAATGAGAAGTAGACACGGCTGTTCAGAGATAATGTGGATACATTGATTTTTATAAAGATAAATAAGTCCTAAATGCTTGAACATTTTGGAGGTTATTTAATTGTATCTGCTGAAGATCATCTAGAAAATAAGTTAGTATTTCAACCTGGTGGGTCCGGGTTATCTAAATAGATGCTCCAGCCGGTGCCATTTCTGTCTGCCTGTTGAAAATTGAGTAAAGAACATTTTATTTAAACCTTTGGTGGTATATTCTTCTAGAAGTTCTTATGTTGCCTGGGCCAGTGTATTTTTACTATGGTAATTGTTTTTCCTTCAGCCTGCAGCCAATAGTCTATATATGTGTTGTGAAACCGGTTCCTGGTCTACCTACTGCTTGCCATGTCAAGGTCTCTTCTTGCTGCCGCTTGTCACCCAAATTTTACTTAGTTTCTTTTGAGTATTCTGAAGTGGTGATGTCCCCTATTTCAAACAAAGTGTCTGTAAGGAAGGTCGAAAATGTCTTTTAACGGCACATTGCATCCATTGGAGTCCACTATGAGTTCCAAAGCCAGAAGTGTTGTTCAATAGTCTGTCATGGTGCTGTGAAGCTGCAAGCACACAATCTGTTATCAATAGTGCCTTTAGTCTTCTTTGGTCACCCTTCCATCTCTTTCCTGCCAGTCTTTGGTGACTGTTTCAGCCAATCTGGTTACAGAGCAGCCAATCACACTGCAGGCAGGAGATACGCATATGAATGGTATGAATGGCATGCAACACACCTCCCGTCCTGTAATCGCACAGGAGGTCTGTTGTGCAGTAATGTGTTAATCAGACAGAATTGTGTGAGATGTTGTGAACCGGCTCTGATTGTATACCAAAAGCAAAATCAAAGTGTTGAAAACTATAAAAATTAAAATTTGGATGAAATCATTCTTCCAATGTCTGCTTTACCCTAAGTCAATTATTTTTATTTCTTCCCAGAAATTCAGATGAAGCACAAACAACATCTGCTGGAGAAGACGGAGACTCTAGTGGAGCATAGACCCCCAGGAACTACCCTAGAACCACAAAGTTTCCTCATCAATGAGCGTTATGTGAACCTGGTTGTAGTCTCCTCTGATCAGTTCAGGGAACGTCCCCAGAATGAGATAATACAGACCGGGGTGAGACATGAGGAATGCTTGAAGAAAACACAATCTGGACTGGAACACATTTCCCCCGACAAGCTATTCCGCTGGAGCCACCAGTCACAATGTGCACCACATGCAGTAATGGTGAGCGGAGTGCCAGGAATAGGGAAGACCACACTGATACAGAAGTTTGTCTATGACTGGGTGACCGGAAAACACTACCAGAGATTTGATTTTGTCTTCTTCTTCAGATTCCGGGACCTTAATGGACTGGGAGAGGTCAGCTTGGAGGAGATGATTCTTCAACAATATTCGTATCTGAGGAGTCAGATTGGAGATATTTTACAACATCCAGAGAGACTTCTGTTTATATTTGATGGCTTAGATGAAAGTGTTCACCAAATGGAGTTCAGATTAATTGAATTGTGCACATTGGCAGATCGTAGAACAGATATTGGTGAGATTGTGGTCAGCTTGGTGAAGCAGAGTCTTCTTAAGGGTTGTTCTGTTCTGATAACCGGCCGGCCAACCAGACTGGCCTCAGTTGATACTGGTGTCTTCCAGAGAATAGTGGACATCATGGGATTTCTCCATGGAGACAGACTGACCTTCTTTAGGAATTTCTTTGGAAATGAGGAATTGTCAGAAAAGGCTTTTCATTATGTGCAGGAGAATGACACGCTGTACACTTTCTGTTATATCCCATCATACTGCTGGATCATCTGTACAGTGTTATCAATGTACTTCAGAGCCCAACCAACAATCACTGATCAGCTGATGACAT
Organism: Nanorana parkeri; assembly: GCF_000935625.1. Lineage (NCBI taxonomy): Eukaryota > Metazoa > Chordata > Amphibia > Anura > Dicroglossidae > Nanorana > Nanorana parkeri. The sequence continues at coordinate 34,830 of NW_017308370.1, read as the reverse complement.
CATTGCCCAAAACAGTGACACAACTCTTTGTGACTTTTGTCTCCAACATTCTGGCCAATCACAGCCAGAATAAAGATGGTGGTCACACTGCCCGGGAACTGCTGACATCTATTGGGTGGATGGCAGAACATGGAGTCATGAATCACATGATTGTATTTGATGAGCGTCATCTGGACTCATTCAGTGTGAGAAATGATAAACATCTCTTTTCATGTTTCATGATGGAATCTGGTCAGCCTCCTGATGTGGATTACACCTTCTTACATCTCACTCTTCAGGAGTTTTTTGCTGCTTTAGTCCATTTCATTACCTATAATCCGGACAGACTACAGGAAACACTTGATAATGCTGAATCTTACAATGATGGCCGTGCTGAAATATTTCTCCGTTTCCTCTGTGGTCTCTCAGACTCTTCTACTAGATCCATGTTAAAGTCTCATGTGGGAGAATTGTCTACTCAGGCTGCCAGACATGTCATCACCTGGATGCAGCAGAAGATGGGAAAAGAACGAGGAGACCAGAGAGATCTTCTTAATGTCTTCTACTATCTCCATGAGAGCAGGAATACGGCTCTGGTGTCACAATGTGTTGGATCAAACAAAGTTGACTTATCTAATGTCCTCCTCAGCCCTCTGGACTGCTCTGTGCTGTCTTTTATCCTTCAATCCTGCAGAGAGACACAAGAAGTAGATCTACAATCATGTAATATTCAGAATGAAGGATTGAGGAAACTTGCACCGGCTCTTCACAACATCAGGAGTTTGAGGTAAAGAATAACTATGAATAATCCCATTTCTGTGTTAAACTGGAATGATCAGCAATCTCCCAGAGAAATGACTAATTATTGGTGTTACTTGTCTTCTATTATATGAGAACTTTATATGTTTTGATGTGATCACATTGGATGACGGCACAGAATGAACAGATGAGTAGAGGCAGCAGAATGGGATCTCTGGGATGTCTGTCAGACACGTAGCAGTGATAGTATTGGTCCAGTGTCTGTGGGGTCTCTGACCTTACAGAGCTACAAGAGCCCAGCACGGCCTACAGTATATCTTCCCTCTTATGTGTGACCCCAGGAGGAAATGATATATTTTTTTTATTATAAGGAAAACTATAAGAGGATTAAACTTCAGCTTTTCGTTAGTTTATGGTAGTTTTTACGGAAATGTGCTTTAAGCAGCACTTATGGTTTATCTGTAAGTTCTGTAAGATTTTGTTATTTGTTTCTTGTGTATTTTCTTCTCTTTCAACATTTCACAATAAAATAAAAACACTAAACTAAGGATTAAAATAATAGATAGTGTAGTATACCTTTACATTTTTAAGATACTATCTTGGTGCCTTTTTTCTGTTTTGTAAAAAACCTCAAATAACAACATAATATGCCAAACATAATTAAACACAAGGCGAATTACAGATCTTCACAATATTTTTTTAAAATACTTGTTACAAGCTTTCATTCTCAACATAATTTTTTGATAATCACCAGGGGAAGTTTAAAAAATAAACATATGGCTTTTATTCATCAGCATACTCATGACCACCAAGTCACCATACATTGGAGATCACACGGCTCATATAGATGAACATGTGATTGCGATTTGATGAAACTGGTAAATGTGCCGTGAATTCATGTTCAACCTGCAGGGACAGTGACTTCTAAGGGACCATTCACATAATTTCAGTTGAGATCAGTTTATCTGCATAGATCATCACAGGCTCAACACCAGAGCAAGTAATACAACAATTGTTTCCCAGCACAATGCTGAACTGAAATGGGTTGCATTGGATACATGATACTTTATTTGCAATACGTCACACCTAATCCTTTCTAGCACTGCAAGTTAAAACAAAGAAGAAAATAAAAGGGAAACAGTGCCTTGTATTGTAACAGCCCAAGGCACCACCCTTCACCATCACCCCTATATAACAGACACCAGTCGTGGACGTTTAAGCATGTGGCCTGGTGTGAATAAGTCCTTCATGACCTGCACTGAAAATTGGAGTTATACTTTCAACCTTTTGTTATACTGCTGTGAATGGTAATCCATTAATATGAAACAATTCATGCTCATTTCTGAGGATAAACATTCATATGTTCTGATTTATTGATCTGTTATTTTATACCAGTGAGACACAATGGGGTATAAAGATCAGTTAGTCCATGGTTTTCTGTCAAGAAAGTAATGAATTTTCTTTGCGATCACAATCTTTGCGACTGATTACCCAGCCTGCCCTTCTAATAATAGAAAACCATACCACCAGAATCTGTCCATCTTTGTCTAAACACCTTCTTCTATCCATACTTGAGCAGTCATCCTCCTGGCATCAGGCAAGGTATTCTACTTTAGCAATGCCAATTTCAGTAGCAGTGTCGGTAGTCCATGGGAGAAAGAATGCCACAGCATCAGTGGGAGGAAAAAAATGCCCTGACGGTGTCAGTGGGAGGAAAAATTAGGATGTCTTTCGGGCAATGAAAAGAGCTGGGTGGCACTGTGGGGGTTGGTGGTTCTGCAGCCAGCTGGAGGGCAATTGGGAGTCTAGCTCACAGTGGAAAGGCTGAGGGTAGTGCAGAGGGCTGAGAGACACTGTAGGGCACTGTGTGAGGCTTGGGGAACTGTAAGAAGCTTAGAGAATTTTGGGAGGCTGGAGGGTACTATGTGGGGCTGGGGAATACTATAGAGGCCCGGAGGCACTTTGGGGAAACGAAGGCTGCTGCAGGGGGCTGGGAGCACAGCGGAGAGCTAAGGGCACTTTAAGTGGCTGGAGGGCACTGTAGGGGATTGGGTGATTATAGCACAATACAAGTCATGTCAGTGGTATTCTGTGGTCATCCTGTGTATGGAGATATCATCGTCTCTACACATGGATGACAATATTGGGGTGTCTACTCCATTATAACATTTATCTTATAAAATTAAATTTCCTAGAGTTTTATAAAGTGATGGAACATAAATGATTCCAATAAAGAGAAATGAGTTCCATTCATGTAGAGAATAGTTACATTAATTCCTGGGGGAGACATTCATTGTCTTCTGGTAACATTCTTCTCTTCTTCTACAGTTTGTCTAATAATCAGCTGACAGACATTTCCTTCCCCGACCTGACATCTGTAATAAGAAATAACCAGACACTGAGGACACTGAACTTGTCTGTGAACAATCTGGAGGGTCCTCATTTCAGGGATGTGATGGAAGCTCTGACAACAAGCCGGATAGAGGAATTACAGTGAGTAAAACAGGACTGACTGAGACAATAATATTCTGAGACAGTTTAACCCCTTCCTGTTGAGCATACAGTAGAGAATACAGACATGCAGAAAAGATACTACATATAGAAAAGACTGCATAACATAAATAAATAAGAAAAGACTGCATAAAAAACACATAAATAAATAAGAATTAGAAAGAAGAAGAAGAAGAAAAAATATTTAAATCTAGGTCAGTGTTAGTGTGTTTTAGGAAGGATAAATAAAAGCAAAATGCTCACTGTTGTTTCTGGGCTCCACTATGAGTACAAACAACAAATAATGTTCACATGTGTAGTATCGCTGTGAATGCCAGGAGAGGAGAATTTATTTAGAGGGTTTTGTTGATGGTGGGTCATGGTAATAGCATAGTTACATCTAGGGATGCAGCAATACCAATACTAGTATCGGTATCGGTGCCGATGCCGAGTATTTGGCCAAGTACATGTACTCGCCCAAATGCTCCGTGTCTAGCACGATACTTGAGTTTCCGGCATCAGGTACCCGGGCAGCGATTCATTACAGGCTTCCTTATTGGCCGGGAAGCTGGCTAAATGCTCCCTTGTTACTTGTGGTGACGAGGGAGCATGTAGCCGGCTTCCCGGCCAATCAGGAAGCCGGGCGCTGTGTAATGACGTGTTGACCGACTTCCTGATTGGCCACCTTCTCGACCAATCAGTAAGCTGGGTAGAACGTCATTACATGGCGCCTGGCTTCCTGATTGGCCAGAAAGTCGGCTCCATGCTTTCTCGTCACCTAGTGACAAGGGAGAATGGAGATGGCATCCTTGCTAATCGGGAAGCCGGGTGGCGAGTCATTACATGCTGCCTGGCTTCCTTAATGGGACTTTCGGTATCAGTATTCGGTATGGGCGAGTAAAAAAAAAAATATCGGTACTGGTACTCGATATCGAAAAACCGGTATTGGTGCATCCCTAGTTACATAGTTAGGTTGAAAAAAAGACACAAGTGCGCCAAGTTCAACCTATAGAGATTTTTTTTAAAAGAAAGAAAAACCTAAAACAGAACGCTATGCCCACAATTGATGCCGAGGAAGGCAAAAAAACCCTATAAAGCATGGTTCAATTTGCTCCAACAGGGGAAAAAAATATTCCTTCCTGATCCCATAAGGCAATTGGCTATTCCTGGGATCAACAATCTCTGGTGCTTAATATCTGTAAAAAATAAGTCAAGGCAACTGGTCATCCAACCAGCTTTCTCAATTCAGGGTTCCACCCTCCTTTATAGTCTGACCCCTGTGTGACTTATCTGCCCCATTGTATTCTAACTAGGGATGCACTGATACTAATACCGGTATCGGTGCTGATACTGGGCATTTTCACGAGTCCTCGTACTTGTAAAAATGCCCCATACTAAGCGCCTATATTGGTGCTTTAAATTTTTAAACACAAGTGGCTGCCATACGGTCCTGTGCTTGCTGGGGACCTCATAGCTGCCTTTTGGGGACCTTGTGCAGACGGCACTGTAAGATGTGCTGCATCTACTCCTCCTCCTTCCTGTGGATTCTGCTGCCTGCATAGCCCACCTGAGGCCTTGCACAGCCCACTTGAGATCCTGCACAGACACCTAAGACCCTATGCAGCCCACCTAAGACTCTGCACAGCCCACCTAAGACCATGGAGACATCAGGCCGCCACTGCAGAGCAACACATAGTAAGTAGCTTCATATTATTCTGCATTGCTTTATAATGTATTGCTGGGATTTGTCGTCCTCTGTAGCTGGTGGTATTCTGCATTGCTGTATAATGTATTGCTGGGATTTGTAGTCCATTATAGCTGATGGTATTCTGCATTGCTGTAGAAATGTATTGCTGGCATTTGAAATCCTCTATAGCCTGTGGTATTTTTCCTTGCTATATAATGTATTGCTGAGATTTCTAGTCCCTCTACAGCTTGGAGTCAGTGGCAGAAATACCAGAGTTGATGCGGGTGGAGCTGAAACCGGGCCCGAGCACTCCACCACTGCCCTAAAATCATTAATCTGTATTGTTTTAGAAAAACTGTTACATGACACTAAAAAAAGGTATTGGTAATTGGTGTCGGCGAGTACTTGAGGAAAAGAATCTGTACTTGTACTCGACATGGAACAAATGGTATCGGTGATTCCTTAATTCTAACTCTACCTCCCCCTCAATCCTAGTTTAAATAGTCCCCCAAACTTCTATTTGTACAGCAAACAGGGGAACATTGGGAGTTACGCCAAAACACTGCTGATATGTAATATACCAATCTCCAGGGTTTCAACAAAACTTATCAAAAATCGGATTGTCCCCTAATTAAAGAAATCCCTTTCTCGGAGCTGGTTCAGTAAACAGGTATAACATATAATTAAATTTAAAAAAATTAATATTTAATCATAAAGAAACGAATATGAACAAAACAATACATCCACAGCAAGACATTAAAATCAATTAAAAAACTTCCCTTGAACAGACAGTAGTTAAAGTAACACGAAGGGTCAGCAAGCCAGCTGATGTAGCAAAGCCCTGGTTAAAACAGATACATGCACTGTATTTCGTATACGGATACAAAGTATCCAAAGTTACTCACAGCTCATACGGCTTGGGGAGAGACAGTCCTGCTCGAATCCCACAGTGCTGGATGGTTGGATAATTTTTCACTTCAGTTAGTGTGTCCGGTGGCTGTGGTTTAAGATCCAGAGAGAGGGGTATGTTGGTAGGGCTGAAATGATGTAGGCGCCCTTCCCTCTCCCCTTCCTTGAGACTCTCACTGACCCGCGGACTTCGATTTCAAATTGCAAAATATATGTGCGGCCGCACAGTAAACAACAAAAGCGGTAGAAGCAGGGGTCTCCACAGTGAAAAATTCCAGGTACACTCAGAGATCCGCAAGATGTGTAGTTACCGCAAACAGTCGTCAGATCTGTTCAATCAAACTCTGCTGGAGGGTTCCAATTCAGCTAGACTCACACCATTTCGAACCGGCTGTGCTCCGTCTCCACACTCTTAAACCCAGCCGGGATATGCATCTACCGGGACTGGCGTGCGGGATGAGTTAGTGCGAGTGTCCAGGGAAGTGGTTGACACACGTAGCCCTGACGCGTTTCCTCCCCACACGGGGGCTTCCTCAGAGGGGCGTGTGCTGTAAACTCTTGCAAGGATGTATTAAATAGCTAGTTAATGAGGCTAATAGACTGCCGGATATCACACAGTCAGCGGGCCATATCGTTTTTCAATACTGTGCTGACTTTTCCTTGGGGTACAACCTGTATGCTCTGTATCTAAATGTAAGGGGGTCTGCTGTGCTAAGGGAGAGGATTATAGGAAGTGTGGGGGACTTATCAAAAATCGGATTGTCCCCTAATTAAAGAAATCCCTTTCTCGGAGCTGGTTCAGTAAACAGGTATAACATATAATTAAATTTAAAAAAAATTAATATTTAATCATAAAGAAACGAATATGAACAAAACAATACATCCACAGCAAGACATTAAAATCAATTAAAAAACTTCCCTTGAACAGACAGTAGTTAAAGTAACACGAAGGGTCAGCAAGCCAGCTGATGTAGCAAAGCCCTGGTTAAAACAGATACATGCACTGTATTTCGTATACGGATACAAAGTATCCAAAGTTACTCACAGCTCATACGGCTTGGGGAGAGACAGTCCTGCTCGAATCCCACAGTGCTGGATGGTTGGATAATTTTTCACTTCAGTTAGTGTGTCCGGTGGCTGTGGTTTAAGATCCAGAGAGAGGGGTATGTTGGTAGGGCTGAAATGATGTAGGCGCCCTTCCCTCTCCCCTTACTTGGGACTCTCACTGACCCGCGGACTTCGATTTCAAATTGCAAAATATATGTGCGGCCGCACAGTAAACAACAAAAGCGGTAGAAGCAGGGGTCTCCACAGTGAAAAATTCCAGGTACACTCAGAGATCCGCAAGATGTGTAGTTACCGCAAACAGTCGTCAGATCTGTTCAATCAAACTCTGCTGGAGGGTTCCAATTCAGCTAGACTCACACCATTTCGAACCGGCTGTGCTCCGTCTCCACACTCTTAAACCCAGCCGGGATATGCATCTACCGGGACTGGCGTGCGGGATGAGTTAGTGCGAGTGTCCAGGGAAGTGGTTGACACACGTAGCCCTGACGCGTTTCCTCCCCACACGGGGGCTTCCTCAGAGGGGCGTGTGCTGTAAACTCTTGCAAGGATGTATTAAATAGCTAGTTAATGAGGCTAATAGACTGCCGGATATCACACAGTCAGCGGGCCATATCGTTTTTCAAAAAATATACTGATGATATTGCACATATTTTAATATACTATAATAGCACCTGTGGAGCCTTAAGTAAGTAAATAAAATAAAAAATAAAAAGATCCTAAATCCCTTTACCCACATACAGTCACAAGTACATATATATTTTAACTGATTTATGGTGATGGAGAAATAGCCTTTAGACATCATATAACATCATATACATCTATACGGGCTGAAAAGGGGCTCCTGATGTGAAAAATGATGGAGTTTCGACGGGCTACTCATGGGATCAAATAGGTGGTAATGAATAGTTACTGCTATTATAACTAGAATCGACACATATGTTTCAAGGTCATGTAAAAATATATACAGGTGCGGAAAATTGAGTTGTAACCGATAACTCAACATGGGGGTTCATCCCCTAGAAAAGACCCATAATATTATATCGCCAGTCCAAACTCAACCGCAAAGGACATCAGGAGTCCCATACATACTCCAAAGTTTATATATATATAGACAATCCAGTAATCAATTGATTGACAGATAAAAAGGGTAACCTATTACAGTCATGGGTGAAGGTAAATTTTAGATTCAAATCGTTAAAGTTTAATATGTCAACAAAGTCTCTGAGGAGGTCCATATCCCCTGTCCACAGCAAGAGGATGTCGTAAGGGATTTCTTTAATTAGGGGACAATCCGATTTTTGATAAGTCCCCCACACTTCCTATAATCCTCTCCCTTAGCACAGCAGACCCCCTTACATTTAGATACAGAGCATACAGGTTGTACCCCAAGGAAAAGTCAGCACAGTGCTCTAGAAACCCAAAGCCTTCCTTCTTACACCAGGTTTTTAGCCATGCATTTAGCTCCTGCTGCCTTTCCTATGTTGCTCATTGCCAGGCATAAGAACCAGATTATAATTATTAATTAATTAATTATTAGTGCCTCCACCCACTTTGACCAGAAGTAGGAAATTATTAATGAATGATGAAATATAACAATAATGCCCGATAATCAAGAAATAAAGAGTTTGTTTCTGTCTGGGTTAAAAACAGCAAAAAAAGCTTTGTAAAATATTCAAATATATGGAAAAGTATATAAGTAAGTTTACTTTCTATAGTGGATTATATTAAATAATTTAAACCTATGATTTACCAAAATAAATAATTAAGCATATAAACAATTAAATTACAATTTTTTATATATAAAAAATAAACTTCAATCACTATACTGAATAACAGTATTTAAACTCAAACCATTCCAGGAAATACGTCAGGGATTCATTCTCCAATAGAAAGAGTATTCTATTCGTCTGGTCAGTCCAGCAGTGAGTGTCCAGAAAAGCAGATTTCAATGCAGTGATTTCAGAGAGGAAGTTCAATGAACAGGAAGTACATCCAGGAAGTGTGTGTATCCAACGACAGTGGCGGAACTACCAGGGGCGCTGAGGTCGCAACTGCGACCGGGCCCTGGAGTTCCGCCACTTAGAGGGGGCCCAGGACAGGAGGACAGGGCCCCTAGTAACCGATGATTACCAGGATATGTAATATCCCGGTAACCGCTAATATCAGTACCGGGGCATCTTCCTCCTGTCCTGGGCCCTGTGTGCTTCACGCTGCGCCCCTCACCTTGTTTCGGGCGCAGCGTGAAGTATGATTGAGCCGGCGCAGCAGCCAATGAGTGGGAAGCAAGGATATTCCCTCCCCCTCATCACACAGAACGGCTGCCGACCATAGAGCTGCCTGTGTGCTATCGTAAGCTCCAACTCTCTGGATATGAGAAACCTGCTGCGGTCACAAAGGGGGAGATATAGGGGGCTGGTAATAAGGGACATGGGAGAGGAGAGTGTGGGGTCAGGGAGCTGAAAGCTGGGGACGTGAAGGGGGAGATGGGGGGAAGCTGGGGACATGGAAGAGGAGAGTGTTGGGTCAGGGAGAAGAGAGCAGGGGCCATGAAGGATGAGGTAATGGGGACATGAAGGGGGAGATAATGGGGAGCTGGAGACATGAAAGAGGAGAGTGTTTGGGTTTTTTTCTAAAATGTGTTTATTTAAAAAAAAAATTTATCTAATTTTTTCATCGTGGTTTGGGGGGCCCCTTCATGGATTCTTGCAACGGGGACCTGAGGTCACTAGTTAGGCCTCTGTCCAAAGACCAAAGTATCAATTAATGACCAATGTCCCCCTCTTCTTTCCTTGTTAAAATACCTCTGCAGTGTTTGGTCGTGACATTGGCAAAGTTTGTGGGGCTGTTCAAAGCGTGAGAACCTTTGTCCCGTTGGCTGAGGAATTTATGATAATCTATCCATCTTAATATATATTTTGTCCTATAATGTAATTCATAATTATTCTAGAAGTTCCTTGGGCTGTTTCTCAATATGATACATTTACAACATTTTACACATCTACCCCACATATATCAAATTACAATATATTCATGTAACATTCATTAACTTTCACCTTGATTATTCGTTTTCCATACAGCATTTATGTATTCATATTTCAGGTTATCCCATAAAGGTGAACTGAGCGTCCCCCTTCCCTGGTCAGTGATATCCTAGCACAGGATAACACTGTTGGTGGCTCTGAAAGGGTGAACTACAGTAAAATGAAATAATGGGTCTCCCTGTCTTTCCTCTATAAGAAACCTCTATTATGTGTATACATGTGGCACAGTGTGCACTGAACAAACCCTTCAACCATAGAACATTATCCCAGTTACAATGTTTATATCAGTTATAAGAAGTTAAAGATAGTACTTGCAGATTAAACTCCATTTGTTTAAATGTCAATGTTTTAATGCCACTTAGTTCCAGCCACTTAGTTTACGAACCTCTGTGAACAAGTTCAATGTGAGTTAATAACATTCTTCTCTTATTCTACAGCATGAAAAATAATTACCTGACTGAAAGTTCCTGCCCCGACCTGGCATCTGGAATAAGAAACAACTGGACACTGAGGACACTGGACCTAACTGGGAACTATCTGCAGGGTCGTCATTTCAGGGATGTGATGGAAGCTCTGACAACAAGCCGGATAGAGGAATTACAGTGAGTATAACAGGACTGACTGAGACAATAATATTCTGGGACAGTTTAACCCCTTTCTGCTGAGCATAAGCATACCTAGGAATTTTTTAAAATTGTAATTCCTGAGACTGAGGACGGGGTAGTAGATGAGGTGGATGGCAGAGCTATGGTGGGTGTGTCCATATTGTTTTTAAAAATGGGAAGGGCTTAAATGAAAGGCCCAAAGCCTACATAATAGTGGATAGGTGGGATCCAGGTGCACTGTGTGTACACTATTCCAGTGATACTGACAGTGCACTTGGCTTCCAAATGCAAAAAAAGGCATTGGCAGCAAAAGGGTTAATATAGATGAGATAATAGGAAGTCATACACGGGGGATCTGATCTTACTGCGATGACCAATCAAAGCCTCACACAAATCTCTATCATCTGACTTAATCATCTGCTATCCAGTGTCGGGGATCTCCCCATTACTTCCTATGAGTACAGAGCTCTTAGCAGAGATAAATAGAATATCAGATACAAATCATCCCGTCCAATCACTAGCAATGCTGATTCCTCACACTGTCTGCTGATACCATTCATGCTCCATACACAAGGAGATTATAGCACAATACAAGTCATGTCAGTGGTATTCTGTGGTCATCCTGTGTATGGAGATATCATCGTCTCTACACATGGAGGACAATATTGGGGTGTCTACTCCATTATAACATTTCTCTTATAAAATTATATTTCCTGGATAATTATAATAACTATAATAATTTTTTATAAAGTGATGGAACATAAATGATTCCAATAAAGAGAAATGAGTTCCATTCATGTAGAGAATAGTTCCATTCATTCCTGGGGGAGACATTCATTGTGTTCTGGTAACATTCTTCTCTTCTTCTACAGTTTAGGTTATAATCATCTGACAGACATTTCCTGCCCCGACCTGGCATCTGGAATAAGAGATAACCAGACACTTAGGACACTGAACCTGTCCTGGAACTCTCTGAAGGGTCGTCATTTTGGGGATGTGATGGAAGCTCTGACAACAAGCCCGATAGAGGAATTATGGTGAGTATAACAGGACTGACTGAGACAATAATATTCTGGGACAGTTTAAACCCTTCCTGCCCAGCATAAACATATGTGACCTCATGGTTGTAGGACTTCTTTTGTGCAGCTGCATATACACTATATTTCCAAAAGTATTGGGACACCCCTCTACTAAATATTCAGCGGTCACCTGTTAGTGAGATTATAACAATGCGGAAGCAACTGGGAACAGCAGCAACTCATTGTCCAACATTCCCATAGACACACTCCTAAATCTTGTGGACGCCTTCCCAGAAGAGCTGAAGCTGTTATAGCGGCAAAGGGCGGAGCCAACTCAATACTGAACCCTACGGACTAAGACTGGGATGCCATTGAAGTTCATGTGCATGTAAATACTTTTGGCAATATAGTGTATGTGTACATGTGTTTAGCTAAATGTGTGCTCCATAGCGTGTTCCCAACACAGAGACTGAGCTCACAACATTTCCAAGACTCGTTCTAACAATCAGGAGGATGTAGAACTGTTTCCCAGGGCTGGATTTACTGTCTCTGCTGCCCCAAGGCCAGGTTCCTCAATGCGCCCCCCTCCCCACCTAACCCCTCCCCAATGGAGAATGGCAACCAGATGGTGGGGTTAACAGGGATAGTTTTATTTTTTATTTTATTTTTATTTACAGTATGTCAATTATTATATTTACTTATATTTTTCCTCATTTTAATTTATTTTGTAATTTTTGTATCAATTTTTTTTTCACTTAACTAACAAGCCCCTGTGTCAAAGCATTTGGAGGTAACAGGTTCTCTTTATTGAACCTGTCACCCCCAATACTTTTTATCAATTTTTTTTTCACTTAACTAACAAGCCCCTGTGTGATAGCATTTGGAGGTGACAGGTTCTCTTTATTGAACCTGCCGCCTACAATACAGGAGTTTTAGCACATCACTGTGCTGGAACTCCTGTGACAGCTGACATGGGAAGGCTGCGAGCGCAGCTCTCACGTCTCAGTGTTCACATGGAGCAGAGAGGAGAATGGACCCTTCACTGCTCTGTTTCCTGCTCTCCATCCTGAAAATATCTGAAGAGAGGTAGCCGACAGGGGAGGGGGGTGTAGAGGGGAGACAGTCCTGCAGGTTGCATACAAGTGATCTCGGCGAGATTACTTGTAACCGAACGAGCGGCTTTCCCAAAGCTGGGCTAAATGTAGAAAACAACTGCCCAACCGGCACTTCACTTCGCATCAGCAAAGCTAAATGTAGAGCGGGGAAGCCAATTATTTGTGTACAAGTGATCTCAGCGATGTCGTCAAGATCACTTGTATGCAGCCTGCTCATCCGTCCTCCTCCGCCGCTCTCCCCCGGCTATCTCTCTCCCCACCGACCAGAGATCCTCTCTTCATGAAGGAGAGCGAGAAGCAAGGCAGATTGTGATGTACACCCGGCCCAAACCTGCTGTATGTCAGATAGGACAGAAAAACAAAAGATGGGGGGGCGGGGGAGATCTGTTGCTTTATGTCTTAATTACAAACTATGCACCGGCTTATCGCTAGAGACTGTATCACAAAGATTACAATTTTTTAGTGTAGGGTTAAACTCTAACACTACACTAAATGTTTTAAACAGAACTATCCCACCGCTGCCACCAATATGTGATGTACGCCCTGAACCCGCTGTACGTCAATCACACGTGACTATATGCAGTTCTGAACCGAGCGTGGCGTCACAAGAACGTGTCGATACCTCTCAGCCTAACCCTGCACAGAGGTTTCCCAGCTCGCTGGAAAACTATCTCAAACCAGCAGACTGACAGCGATAGTCACCAGGTTGGTTAACTTCGCAGTTAACCTTTTACACACCAAATGTTCACTGCCATCATGTGTTTTAACGGACGTACGCACCGATCCCAACAAATGCTGCAACACTTCAAAAATCTTAAACAAAGACTTCTTATTCACACTGCTTCCTGGTTCCCTCCGCAGCTTTGTCATGTGACTTATTCATTCCAATCATGGGGCTCATCACTGACAACACTCCAGCCTCAGTCTCTCAGTTTGCAGTGTACTCAGTGAGTGTTCATAGCTGTGATCAGTGTTATAACAATGAAAATGTATTTTACCCAGAATCCCCCAGAAGATATGAATATTATTATTATTATAATACATATCCTTCATTACTGCACCCCTGAAAATAAAGGAAATAGTGTAAGAGTGATCTGCGGACATCTAATGATCATTTATATCTTCTCTTTTAGGATTGAGAAAAATCCTTTATCAGATGAAAGTAAAAGTGAATTGGTAAAGCTGAAATCCAACCGGCGAAGACTGAAAGTTATCATGACCCCAGAGGAAGAGCCTCAGCTATAGCTGTGAATGGGGCCGGGATGTTGCTCTGGATGAGGAAAATGAGATGTTGAAATGAAAAACCTGACACAAGAGGAGAATGAATAATCAAAGATGAACTAATATGCCCAGGAGAGGACGGGGAGGACTTTTAATCCCTTACACCCATAATACCTCCAGTCATGAAGACGTTAAAGGCACACTCCAGTCAAACATAAAACTTCCCCATAAGGTGACTTAGTAGACAGAGCCGTTCTGCTGATTGGTTCTTATTGTCACCCCGGCATTCATGTTACCCTGGGGCTGGCTGCCCCTCTCACTAAACCCCCATGACTGCCGGAATCCTTATTTCCTGAATAGAGCCGAGACTCATCCAGAGATAATACAGGACGAGTGATGAAGAGACGACACAGAGGAGGAAGATCTGTAATATATACAATATCCATCCTATATGATCTCACCTCCATACATACATGTATGCATTTATACATAGGTATGCACATTATTTTTTTGGGGTAGTACATTTCATCCATTAGTAGCAATTATGTTTTTGATAATGTGCTTCCCGTGTTATGTTTTCATTATCTATATATAATTTTAGCATATTTCTATACAGGATTTATATGTTTAAAGGAGAACTATGGGGTAAGTGTTTTTCACCATAGTTCTCCTAAGGGTCACGGGATGACACAAACTAGCGTCCTCCCGTCACCCAAAGCTCAGTATATAGGGAGCTACAGCTCCCTATATACTGAGACTGCCGCAGCTGGGACGGATCCTGACATTACTGTCGAGGTCCACCCAGCTGCGTGAGTGACAACTGGCTCAGCTTATCTAGAGGCAGAGCCAGCTGTACCCGCCCCCTCCCCCATCCGTTCCGCCAGTCAGCGCTGGAGGATCTGACAGCGATGGGGGGAATTCCTGCAGGGAGCGGTGAGTGACAGTCACGGCTCTCTGCAGGGACAGGATCGAGAAGTGAGCGAGCGCCGGTATGTGTTCGCTCACTTCCCGATCTACTGAGCCGACCTGTGACAGTCTCATTGTCACTCGTCGGCTCGAACTATGAGGTGAGTGAAAAGCAATTGCCTCATAGTTCTCCTTTAATATGTCAGTTTCCGCTGCCCCCATATGTCTGAATTTGGGAAAGAGGTTTTTTATTTGACGCCCCCATGGTGTTGCTTTGAATTCTGCATTAGGTCAGAACGTTTTTCTCCCATCTCAGTTTGGGCAAGAGGGAGGAGAAACAAATAAAGTTGTGTATTGTTGGTATGGAGACAGAGCGGTATATACTGCGCTGCCGGCTTTCCCAGAGCCACACCCCTGATGATGTTGCATACCTGACGCAACGTACGTAGGGTGGAGCTGGAAAGCACGGAGCATGGCCGGTAGCATCTGCAGAGGATTGAAGCGTGTGTATTGGAGTGGCTCGTTTTATGTGATCATTTTAATCTTTATGTGAGTAGTTTGTTTTTAATAAAGCGCTTTTTATTATTTAATGATCTGTACTATGGAGCACTTTCTCAATCTATGACGTTTATCTGTGAGTATGTAAGGAGAGAGAGTGAAAGATACCTGGAGAAAAGGATTGCAAAGCACTGATGCTGGGAAATAATAGAGAAGGGAGACCCGGTGATAGACATGTGCACCTGCCAAAAAATTGTTTCGTTTTGATTCGGATTTTGCGTTATTTCGTTTTTCGGGATTCTGGTCCGAAAGTCAATTCGGCTCGGGATTCGGATTCGGACTAAATCCGTTAGGGGTAATCTGTACGAGAGTTCGTTACGTTTTCGTTCCGTTCATTTCGTTGCAGCACAGTGACATTAAAAAGAAAGGACATTTTTTTTTTCTTTTTAATGTCACTTTGCTGCAACGAGAATTCGTCCACCAACAAAAATTCTTACAGATTACCGCTAATGAATTTAGTTCGAAATGTCGTTTTCGGAAATTCAGATTCATTTTCATTCGCCGTTTATGTTATGCGGACATTCAGATACATCCGAATCTCCGAATAACGAAAATTCCTCCGAAAAATGAATTTTTCCTTAAATGAATCGCACATGTCTACCCAGTGACATCTCATCCATTGGAGAGTGGGCTATGTTCCTTTGCCTATAGATCTAAAAGCCGGTTCACCCCACAAACAGTGCGTTCCAGAGTGGTCAGCCTTGCATCATTTTTGCAGATCGCACAGGACCAGAACGCAGGCAATGATGTGGCGCGTGTTCTGGTGCAGGCAATCGCACTGCGAGCGGGGGGGAGGGGGCGTGGCTACAATGTCATTGACTCCAACGCACCATCGTGGTTACAATGTATTTGGCTTCAACGCACCATCACCCCCCCTCCCGCCCCTTAACACAGAAAGCCGGCCAGAATGCAATACAGTGCGTGCTAGAGGCTGACCGCTCTGGACCACACGGTTTGTTTTGTGAGCCAACCCTTAAAGAGGACAGACACGGTCAGACCTTCTTTATAGGTCTGTGAGAGAGTCCCCGTTCACACTGAGCGTTTGGTCGCGCGATTTCAGCTCCAAAACCGCGCAAATATCCGCTCAATGTCGCTCGTCCAATGCATTTCAATGGAGCTGTTCACATCTCACCGCGCAATGTCGCCTGAAGCTCGTCGCTAGAACATGACCTATTTTTTTGTGGATTTTCGCGTGATTCGGCCCCAATAGACTTCAATGGTGTAGCTCAATGTCGCGCTAAAGAAGTGTCACTTTTTGCACAGAAATAAGAAGGAAGGGATGATGTCACATCAAGACAACTTTTGATTGGTTACAGCCCAATGCAGCAGCTACGAAGTCCCTGCGAAAAGTCCCTGCATACCGCGACAAAATTTGCAATGTCGCTCAGCTCAAAATCGCACAGAAAATCACGCTGTTTGTCATGTCGCTCAGTGTGAACGGGGACTAAAGAGGATTGTGGTGGAGGCATCCGCTACGGCTTACACCGGCTGAACTCTTTGTATTATATGTATTTTGCACAGAATAATAAAAAATAAATGTTGTCCAGCTGGGAAATAGAAGAATCACATCGTATTTTACATTATTCACAGCAGGGACGTGCGGTCAGGGGAGGCAGGTGGGGCGGAGCCTCACCTAGAATTCTGGAGGAGAATGCTGTCAGCTTCATGTCTGATGCTGACAGCTTTTTCTCCATTCAGATCGGCATCTAACAGGTTACACAGCAGGGAAATACCTCCTGTCACGGAGCCTCAGCGGTGAGGAGCAAGTGAGGGACAGGGAGGCTCCTTTACACCAGCTTGGGGACTGGTTGGGGGTGGGGCTTCGTCAGGCGGGACAGAGCTTCGGCAGGCAGGGGCGGAGCTTCAGAATGGCTCACCCCCAGCAAGAGGTACCGCACGTCACTGATTCACAGAAGTCACCTGACTGTCGATATTATACTGGTGGAGGCATTTCACAAGTATTTGCACCGGTGCACTTTTGGGATTTCAGACTTTATATATATATAAAAAGACTTCATTATGAGAATATGAATTAGATCGATGGTCAAAACTAGTTCAGATGTGAGCTGAATTGGAACAAATTTCCAAATCAGCCTATGTTGTCCTAGATCAGTGGCTCTCAACCTGTGTAACCTCAGGACCCGCATTTGTCCCTGGTCATTAAGTCGCGACCCAAGTCGTACTGCAATGGAACGTGCGGCATTGCAGGACCACGCGTTCCAGTGCGGGCGATCGAACTGTGGGTGCGAGGTGTGTTTGGGGTGCCACTCAAATGAATAGCAATGCAACACACCTCCCACACCAGAAATCGCATGAGA
The DNA here is from genome assembly GCF_000935625.1 of Nanorana parkeri. Classification (NCBI taxonomy): domain Eukaryota; kingdom Metazoa; phylum Chordata; class Amphibia; order Anura; family Dicroglossidae; genus Nanorana; species Nanorana parkeri. The sequence continues at coordinate 17,155 of NW_017308370.1, read as the reverse complement.
CTGTATGAGGCCTGGTTCACACCTGGGCGTTTTACAGCGCTGATCGACGCGCTGTAAAACGCTCAGCATGTGAAAACCAATGATTGCCTATGGGCATGGTTCCCACCTGGGCGTATTTCAGCGCATAGGAACGCGCTGAAAAACGCCCTGCGCCCAAAGAAGTACAGGAGCTTCTTTGGGGCGTATTTTCCGCGCGTATCCATTAGGATACAACCGGATAGCCCTCGTAAACGCGCGTTTGTCACCCGTTTTTTAACCGCAAATCGCGGTAAAAACGCGCGGCCCGAAACGTGCATAGTCCACACGCTCAGGTGTGAACCCAGCCTTACTGTGAACGGTCCCTCAAAAACACTCACAGACATCCTCACACACACACATACACACTCCAAAAAAAAAATGTTTTCCTTTCTTTTAAGATCCACCCCGTCTCCCTATCTCACTAGTGCTGGAGTGGATCCTCAGCCTGGGGTCCAGTGCGGGCTACTGTGCTGTGATGGAGCTCCATCTATACATGTAACATGTACTGTGTAACTATGTAACATGCATTGCTGGTACAGCTCCCTTGCGTGCCCTGTAGAGGTGCCGGGAGCCAGAATGTTACATCACTCCAGTCCAGGCGCCTCTACCGGGCCCAGATTTCCCACAAGGCCACCGAGGCCCAGCCGCAGCGGTGACCTTGTGGGGAAGTTGCGGGCGCCGGTGTAAGGTGTCCCGGCGGCGGACCGTAGTGTGCCAATCACGTCGCGGCGGGCCGCCACTCCTCCCC
>NW_017308370.1:9659-16106 GCF_000935625.1 Nanorana parkeri | reverse complement strand
AGGGGGGGGGAGGCGTATTGTGGATCCTGGCCTTGGGGCGGCAGGGAGAGTAAATCCGGCCCTGGACTCTACAGGACACGTGAGGGAGCTGTAAACAATGCACTTATGCATGCTCCCCTGCAACCATCCTATCCCACCTCAAGCTGACACTCGGCAGCGGGCAGCATGTTTTGAATGGCTGCATGGCATGAAAACTGACAGTGCTGCGCAATGGTGAGGCTGAGGGGCCTCTCACCTAGAAAACTGGAAGGCGTGCGGTGAGCCACTGAAAAGGAGGTTGCGACCCACAAGTTGAGAACCAAGGTCCTAGATTGTTCCCTTCTCCTGTCTTCTCCAAACCCTTCACCGTTTTGTGAATCGCCTTGTATGTGTTTCTTTGATATTGCAGAGTTATCATTAAGTTTGTATTTATTGCACACACATTCGTGTATTGATTTATGTGTTCTATAAATGGCTGTGTAGATGTGGCACAGAGGGTTATGTTATATGAAAAAGACAATACTGGCGCCTCCGGTTGCAGGACGGGTCGGCTGTAAAGTTAGTTGATACACCCTAGAGGCAGCTCCCACCAGTCAAAAAAGACCATCGTTATGTTATATATATATGAAGAGCTACCCCTGTAGGAGCCGCTGGATGCCCGGTTCACTTCTAGCCTGTCCAAGGGGATGATCTTCAGCTGCCCACCCAATAGCACTAACCGCCCCTCTTCTGGTGCCCATAAACTGATGTCCACTCCAGTAGTATGATGCTAAGTAAACGATTTATTAAACATCTTCACTGAGGAGAGAGGGTAGAGGGGTTCTATGTGTCCAGGGGTGATCATCAGAAGCTCCAGACTCACCAGACTTTGTAGATATATCAGTGTAGATCCACCTGGGTGACAGCGGACAGCCACTGATGTGACAGACAGACAGACAGGGTGGATGCAGATCCTCAAGCAGGAAAGACACCGACCATGCTGAAGTCCACTTAGTTCCAGGGCACTTCAAGAGCCTTCCTGGTTATCTTCCTCTATCGGCATCACGGGCCTCCTCCATGTTGGAGGCCTCAGGGAAACCTTTTCACTCACACCAGCCCATGCCCACCCCCAGCCTGAACAGCACCCAGCCCTACTCCATGGCTGGTCCCGGATAGTCTGAGCACATGGCAAATCCCTCCAGTATATGTACCCTGTCCCAGCATGCACTACTGCCTGAGAGAAAAACCCATTGGTTGGCTGCTGTACTGTACATACACTAGAGTGCCTCTCATTGGTTGTCCCACAATATGACAGAGTCACACTCCGCCCGGCGGGGGGGAGGGTTGGGGGTACAGGCAATGCTAGGCACCTGGAATTAACCAGATAATTGCCACTATAATTCCAGCCAGGCTGACTAGAGCCTTGGCCATCACTAACTGTCTATAACTGTCTAGTAGCCACGTCACAGAAGGTGATGGGGGCTGCATATAGAAGTGACATTTCAGGACCGATCGGCTGTTCCAGGGCAGATCGGTTCTCCTGCACATACGATATGCGATGCCGATCTGCCCTGGAACAGCTGACAAAGCGTTGGAATTCTTCACACATTCCACCGCCGAAAAACTGGGCGGGATTATATTAAAATGTGTGACCACGTCACCGGTCACACATTCTAACGTAGTCACAACCTTTGATAGAACAGAGGCCTGTCTGTAATCATTTACTCAGAGAAATAGATTATAATAGGGAACATTACAGTGTAACGTTCCCTATTATAATCCACTTGCCTAATTACATGAAGTAACAGGACGTACCACCACCCCCCCTGCTCCCCATTCGTTCTCATCTGCCAAGCCTCACAGCCAGCATCCCAGCCAGACGGTGTGTGCACTGCAGGGGGCGGGGCATGTGACACACATGTGACTCTCCCGCCGCCTGTTACTAGGTGCGCTGACGGGGGAGGAGGTGAGTCACAGGACCCGCCCCCTTGTCAGGCCCCGGAGGTAGTTCCGCCCCTGGACATGGAGCCGCAGTAGAGGGATGAAAGAGCCACATGCGGCTCCGGAGCCGCGGGTTGCCGACCCCTGCCTTGTCCATACTGGTCATGTTACTTCATACTGGTCCCCTTAGTCTGTACTGGTCATCTTCCAATGGGGACACATGCTCTGGTGACAACTGTCTAAGAGCGGAGGTTTTCTCACATTTTACAGATTTACTCTCACTTCCTGTTATGTCAACAAGACAGGAAGTGAAGAGAAAATGGCCAACACAGGTGGAGTCCATACGTACAGAGTAAGAACAGATACCGAGAATGACACCCGGCATACAGGACAAGAGAAGTGGTACTGTGCAGAGTCCATACATACAGAATAAGAACAGATACCGAGAATGACACCCGGCATACAGGACAGGAAGTGTTAAAACTGCTGTTTTCTGCTATCTGTGTCTCATCGGGGAGATTTCCCTTCACTTCCTGTCCTGAAGACTTAACAGGAAGTGAGAGGATATCATTCCAGTCTGAGTGAAATCTCCTCTCATACAGTTGTCATGGGAACAAGTGTCCCCATTGGAGGATTTCTCCTCTATTCCTGTCCTGGTGACAACTCATAATGTAGATTTACCCCTCACTTCTATTCCTGGTGACAACGTTGATCAGGACAATTAGAGAGAGAGTGAATCTACCGAACGGGGACACAGAAAGCAATAAAAACCTGACAGGGGTTCTATCCCCTCACCATTACATCCTCATCTAATGTAAATCAAAGGGAAGCTAAACTCTGACCCTCCAGCTGTGGTGAAACTACAAATCCCATCATGCATCTGCCTCTGGAAGTCATGTCTGTGGCTTTCAGAGTCTTGCAAAGCCTCATGGGACTTGTAGTTTCACAACAGCTGGAGGGCTGAAGTATGAAGGAGATAAGAGCAGGCTTGTCACTCACCTCACAGCTGTCCCCTCAGGTGTTCCCGCCTCCTACCTTCTCTCCTGTGATTGGCTGAGGGGAGTCTGTCACTCACCTCACATCTATTACCTCAGATGTCTTCCATCTTCCAACTGCTCTCCAGTGATTGGTTGTAAATGTTCCTGTCACTAGGCTGACAGCTGTTACCTCATCTGTTCTCCCAGCTGCTCTTCTAGGATTGGCTGAGGAGGTCTGTCACTCAGCTCAGATTACAGCTGTCCCCTCAGGTATGATCACCTCAGAGCTGCTCTCCTGGGATTGGCTCACTCACCTCATAGCTTTCCCCTCAGCTTTTCCCGCCTTACAGATTTTTTGTAAATGTTTTTACCACTTTTGGGATTGGCTGAGACGGTCTGTCACTCACCTTACAGCTATTACCTCAGATGTCTTCCCAGCTCCTCAACTAGAACTGGCTTAGGAGGCCTTCCTCTCATCTTGGAGATTTCACCTCAGGTATTGTGTCTCCGCAGAGCTGCTGTCCCCTCAGGTGTTGTCAGGTATGTTACATGTATATTAGTATGTTCCTTTATGTGTAACATGTATGACCCCATTAGGGTATGACTCTCCTCCCCCACAGAACATGATGTGACCTCTGGAGATGTATTACATTCTCATACACTGTGATTTCTACAGAAAACACAATTTACAAACTCCACAGCACCGCCCAGAACTGAGATATACGAGTTTCCTGTCTAGTCCGGCCTCTTGTCAGCATCCATGTGAGTCCTGGGGCGGCTGCTGTGTGTCCCAGAGCTGTTATAAAATGGTGTCCCGGCCTCATCGTCTCCTGGGGGCCCCATGCCGGCACTAGGACTGTAACCTCCAGCTACAAGGTAAGATCCGGCACTGAACCCCAGGAGGGGAAACCATCATCTTCTGGGCCGATCCCGATCATTTCATCTCCTGTGTGTCTGTAGCCGATCACTGAAAACACATTGAGGGGAATTTACTAAGACTGGAGCAGACGGAATCCGGAGCAGTTGTCATGGCAACCAATCAGCTTCTCTCTTTTATTTTCAAAGCTTTACTGAACAGACTGAAGAGAGAAGCTTATTGGTTGTCATGACAACTGCTCCGGATTCTGTCTGCTCCAATGACAGTGAAGCAGCAAATGTTGATGTGTATACAATGCCAATGTAATGAATGTGTAATGTACATGTGATGTGTATTTCATGTATTTCATCATAGCGTTGTCACCGAATAAGAGTTTATGGAGCCGACACCCCAAATCTGAGACCAAATCTCCCCGTTATATCTTCCTGACCTCATTCTATACTGGGTGCCAAACCCATTGTTTTATATCATCACTATAATGTGTCAGTACCGGTACCGATTATATCTATGTGGTCATGGTTCTGGTGTCAGTACCGGTACCGATTATATCTATGTGGTCATGTTTCTGGTGTCCGTACCGGTACTGATTATACCTAATGTAGACATGGTTCTGGTGTCAGTACGGTACTGATTATATCTATGTGGACATGTTTCTGGTGTCAGTACGGTACTGATTATATCTATGTGGTCATGGTTCTGGTGTCAGTACCGGTACTGATTATATCTATGTGGTCATGGTTCTGGTGTCAGTACCGGTACTGATTATATCTATGTGGACATGTTTCTGGTGTCAGTACGGTACTGATTATATCTATGTGGTCATGGTTCTGGTGTCAGTACCGGTACTGATTATATCTATGTGGTCATGGTTCTGGTGTCAGTACCGGTACTGATTATATCTATGTGGACATGTTTCTGGTGTCAGTACGGTACTGATTATATCTATGTGGTCATGGTTCTGGTGTCAGTACCGGTACTGATTATATCTATGTGGTCATGGTTCTGGTGTCTGTACCGGTACCGATTATATTTATGTGGTCATGGTTCTGGTGTCAGTACGGTACTGATTATATCTATGTGGACATGTTTCTGGTGTCAGTACGGTACTGATTATATCTATGTGGTCATGGTTCTGGTGTCAGTACCGGTACTGATTATATCTATGTGGTCATGGTTCTGGTGTCAGTACCGGTACTGATTATATCTATGTGGACATGTTTCTGGTGTCAGTACGGTACTGATTATATCTATGTGGTCATGGTTCTGGTGTCAGTACCGGTACTGATTATATCTATGTGGTCATGGTTCTGGTGTCAGTACCGGTACTGATTATATCTATGTGGACATGTTTCTGGTGTCAGTACGGTACTGATTATATCTATGTGGTCATGGTTCTGGTGTCAGTACCGGTACTGATTATATCTATGTGGTCATGGTTCTGGTGTCAGTACCGGTACTGATTATATCTATGTGGACATGTTTCTGGTGTCAGTACGGTACTGATTATATCTATGTGGTCATGGTTCTGGTGTCAGTACCGGTACTGATTATATCTATGTGGTCATGGTTCTGGTGTCTGTACCGGTACCGATTATATTTATGTGGTCATGGTTCTGGTGTCAGTACGGTACTGATTATATCTATGTGGACATGTTTCTGGTGTCAGTACGGTACTGATTATATCTATGTGGTCATGTTTCTGGTGTCAGTACCGGTACTGATTATATCTATGTGGACATGTTTCTGGTGTCAGTACCGGTACTGATTATACCTAATGTAGACATGGTTCTGGTGTCAGTACCGGTACTGATTATATCTATGTGGACATGGTTCTGGTGTCAGTACCGGTACTGATTACATCTATGTGGACATGGTTCTGGTGACAGTACCGGTACTGATTATATCTATGTGGTCATGTTTCTGGTGTCAGTACCGGTACTGATTATATCTATGTGGGCATGTTTCTGGTGTCAGTACCGGTACTGATTATATCTATGTGGGCATGTTTCTGGTGTCAGTACCGGTACTGATTATATCTATGTGGACATGGTTCTGGTGTCAGTACAGTACTGACTATATCTATGTGGACCTGGTTCTGGTGTCGGTGTGTGCTGGTGGGGGAACTATTAGATGTGACAATTCTCTGGTGACTCTACAGTTTTGCAGACTGGTGAATGGTAATAGAATAAGGGGGCCACGGGGGGTTCTGACTCAGTTTTGGGGTATTAAATAAATAAACAAAAATCTTCAAAGAACATGTGTCATATATGTGAAAAAAATATTATTGTGAAAACAATATTAAATAAATAAATAAACATGTGTCATATATGTGAAAAATAAATATATCACAATATAAAACAGTCTGTGTTGTTTTCTTTTGAAAATAAGTAGAAGTATGCACTTATAATATAAAAAATGCACCCAAAGTTCTTAAAGCTCTCCGATCTTCAAAACAAAAAAAGCCCAGAAGAATGAGAATAAAAATCAAAATCAAAAGAAATGTCCAATATTATGAAGTGTCCAACGAAAAAACGATAGAAAAAAAAAGGCAGGCAGGTCCCCTATAGGGAATGCACTCACCAGATCCCTGATGGTCGAAAGCCTTTATTCTTATCCAATGGAGGCCGAAGATGTATGTCCTCTTCTCCCGTTTGGTGAAAGCCTCAGGCTACAGAACCCGCTTGCTTCTCCGAG
>NW_017308370.1:1593-8676 GCF_000935625.1 Nanorana parkeri | reverse complement strand
CATTCTGACCTCTTCTCCCGCTGATTGGCCGATTGGATGATGACAGGCTTCCTCAACAGTCACTCCTGACTGGTGAGGAAGCCTGTCAATCATCCAATCGGCCAATCAGCGGGAGAAGAGGTCAGAATGGAGCAGATGACTGAGGACTTGGAGGAGGAGTTCGCGGCCATCTTGTTTAATTGAAGACGCGATGGAGGTCCTGTGTGCGGCGGTTTCGGGTCCCTGAAGATGGCGGACGCGACACAGGTACTTGTTTTTTGTATCGCAGTATTTGCACGAGTACGAGTACTCATGCAAATACTCTGTATCTCCGCCGATACCGATGCTTGTATCGGTGCATCCCTAATGTTTACCATAACCTCTCTGGTGGGAATGGACGAGTGTTAGGAGGTCCCCATCATGTCTCTTCTGCAATTGTATCAAATACACCGACCGTTTACACTTATTGTACAAATAAACAATATATTTGATGATATATATATATATTTAGTATTTTTGTGTCTCTTTGGACTTGCCAAACTTACCTTGTTCATAAAATAAAGTAAAACAAATAAATACAAGTTTTTGAAATAAATGTAAAAATAATGATAATTTTTTTTAATGTCCTCCGCGAGCACATGCATCTTCCTGTAAACACGCGTCAGGTGCGCCTACGTATGAAAACGACGATCGCGCTGCACGTGTTGGGTATCGCTGCGCACGCCGGAGTGAGAGCAATAATTTTCGGGCCAATATTTATGCGCATCACTAAACTGATGACCTGTGGGGGGCTTTTAAAGCGTCGTCTATTGACTTTTTGGTGTACTGAATTTTGTTGCACGGACGCACGCAATTTTTAACCCGGGCATGTTGGGTATTTATTCACTCGTTGCCACCTCATCTATTATATTCTATAAAAAAAAGGGATTTCATTGTGTTTTGGGGCATTTTAAGGCCTTTTTCACTACATTTTAGGGTTTGATAATACGTTATGTTAAAGGAGATCTATGGGGTCAGGGCTTTTCCCCATAGTTCTCCTCGGGGTCACAGGAGGACATATACTAGCGTCCTCCCGTCACCCTAAGCTCAGTATATAGGGAGCTACAGCTCACGGTATACTGAGACGCCGCAGCCAGGACGGATCCCGACAATTCTGTCTGCATCCACCCAGCTGCGTGAGTGACAGCTGGCTCAGCCTATCTAGAGGCAGAGCCAGCTGTACCCGCCCCCTCCCCATTTGCCAGAATACTATTGGCTAAAATTGCAATAGCCAATAGCAGGCTGGATATTGAAACCCCGCCCACTGAGCAGAGGAGCAGTCCCGAGAGAGAAAGATCTCGCTCAAGTCTGCTCCTCTGTTTAGTGGGCGGGTACAATAGCCAGCCTGCTATTGGCTATTGCAATTTGAAATAGCCAATAGCAGGCTGATAATGAAACCCATCATTTATAGTCTGCTGCCAAATCTTCCCCCCCAGCAAAGTGTAAACTAAGAATTTTGTTAGCAGATAAATACATTTAGTTGCTAATTAAATTTTTTTAGTTTTCCCATTTTTATCAAGCAACAGCAAAAAAAAAAATCAAGGCCATAAAAATATTCTCAATGTTTTTGCTGGTTGCTTGAGAGTGCCGGATAACGGGGAGTTTACTTTATTTGTTTGTTTTTAGGAAACCATCAACCCCGAATTGACATGAGAAAACAAATGTAAAAGGGGTGTGCACTCCGCAGATGTTGGCGAGACTATTTCTGGACCCGGTAAATGCATTCGGTGTTCACGCACATTTCTAACCAGCCAATAATGTCCAGCGGAATTTATAGAGAATTTCATTAAGATCAATCACTTCAGTTACTTTTAGGCTTCAGTCAGGGCCGGATTTACTCTCCCTGTTGCCCCAAGGCCAGGTTCCTCAATGCACCAGATGGCGGGGCCGGATGGCAACCAGATGGCGGGGCCGGATGGCAACCAGATGGCGGGGCAGCAGGATTGGCTTTTTTTTTTTTTCTTTATTTGGTTTTATGTTTTTATCATTTTTTTAATTATTTAATTCATTTTTTTTACTTTTTTTACATTTTAATTTACCTGATTTTCTTTGATTTATCTTTTCCTTTTTTTATTTTATTATTTTATTATTTTTTACTTTTATCACTTTTTTTTTAATTTTTCCCAATTTTGTTTTTTTTTAAACTTTTTTTAAATGTTTATTTGCCTTGTTATCTTTTGCAGTTAAGCACCGGGCAGATATCGGAGGGGGACATCTAGAGCTGGGCTCTCAGACTCCGTTCCCTCGGGGGCCACTCGGCAAATGTTTTTCCCCCATGGGGGCCGCTCGCCACATTTCACGCTGTAAAAGGAGAATTATGAGGGGAGTGACAATTGCTGATCCTCATAGTTCCAGGGGGCGTGTCACAATGAGACGGTCACATGTCGGCTCAGGAGATCGGGAAGTGAGAGAACACATAGCGGCGCTCACTCACTTCTCAATCATCTCCCTGCAGAGAGAGGTGACTGTCACTCACAGCTCCCTGCAGGGATCCCCCCTCCCCGCTCTGATCCTCCAGTGCTGACTGGCAGAGGGGGCGGGGAGGGGGCGGGCACAGCTGGCTCTGTCTCTAGATAGGCGCACGCTCACGCAGCTGGGCGGATCTCCACAGTAATGTCGGCTGCGGCGGTCTCCGTATACCTGAGCTGTAGCTCCCTATATACTGAGCTTTGGGGTGACGGGAGGACGCTGGTATATGTCCCCCTCTGACCTGGGGGCGGGGCTATGGGGGAAAGCTCAGACCCCGTAGTTCTCGTTTAATATAAAATGTAACTATATCCGGTTTGGTACTACGGACCCCAATACACACAATAGGGCCCCATTCATATCTGTAGGGTTAGGTGCAGTTAGGGATTCCTGATGAGGGAAACGCATGTTCCTGATGCAGGAATCCCTAACTGCACCTAAAGATACAGGTGTGAATGGAGCCTAATACACTTGTGATAGCAGATGGTGGTGACAGGTGCTCTTTAAGGTGATGCTGGGGGTCCATTGCCACTCCTGGATGGGGCTTCGTGACGCATGGAGAATGAGACAACCAACTGATGGGGATTTCTCGCACAATTCTTTGGTGTAGAAGAGCTTTTGGGAGACTAGAAGACATGTTCCCATCTATGGAAATGTTACCCCTCATGACTCCGCCCCCCATAAATAATAGTTGTGTTAGGCCGTACTCCGGTGTCTCTGAGGGGCGGGATCTCCCCCGCATTCCTAATGTAATCACAGGACATTCTCCTTTATTCTTCACTACTAACTGCGTTCTTCTAAACAACATTTGCTTGGCATGGCATGCGTATTGTTCTGCCCTCAGGCACGGGGTTTTGGACTTACCTACCTGTCATGTCCAATCCGGCCACAAGATGGTGCTAAAGAGAATCCGTCTCTGTTTACAGCAAGCCGACTGTTTCTCTATGGTAGGTTCCCGGCAACCTCTAGCCCAAGAAGAAGGGAACAAGGGCATTCGGGGACTTAGACTCCATCTTGGATCCAAGGAGAAGAGAATGTGGTGCCATCCTGAGCGCATGCCTGGAGTAAATGCCCAGATTTCCCGTACTGCAGCATCGCGGGTAGGGACAGACTTTCGAGCTATCACTTTATTTACATGTAGAAGCTCCGGTGGCTAAAGCTTTTCTTGTTCAGCATAACGTTCTGTTCATCTCTCAGGAGACCTTGTAGGCCCTCAATGCGGATATTACTAAAGCAGAAATCTCTCCCACCATCTCCAGCGTGGCTGGGCCAAGATCCTCGGCTTCTCTGCTAAGTTCAAGGTTCTGAAGGAAGGAATTATGGATAATCTATATTCCCTCTGTATTACTATTCGGAAAGGGGCAAATACTTGCCTACGGGTAACGAAGAACACATTTAAGAGTAATTCTACTTTTGTTGAGGAAAAATCAATCATCTCGGGGTGATCTGTGTCCATTACACATTTATTATTACACTTTGCTGTAGTTTCCTACTTGTTTCTGGTGAAGATAAATGTGTTTGTTGCGGCATTTCCTTTCCAAAGTGATTTCAGAATGGAGGGTCTGGGTTCATTATTATCAGCTGGTGGGCTTCCTGTGTTGTAAAAGGTGCAGTGTCAGCATCCCTTTAGTAATAATTAACCCTCAGGGAGTATCTCACCCAAAAATGAAATTCCGATAGAAAGGGATGCCAACAAATGATACTTGTATCTTAGTGCAGACTTCTGGGAAATCAGCCAATCACAGAAGCCGGAATTGTCATCATTGTAATCTTTTTGTGTCTATAATCAAGCTATACATGTTTAATTCTTTTGTACAATTTATTATTTTAAACCTTACAGTTTGTGGTGTATATTTCTGAGCTGACCTTCCCCTCTCAGACAGGAAGAAGTGGGTGCTGATAAATAATATGGATATTATTTATTAATATTTGTTTTAGTCACCGCTATTTTCTTACAACATTTACAATCACTTGACAACAAAACCCTGAAAAAGACCGACATTCCCCAGTGGAGCAGAGTTTACATACCACAAATCTCTCACAAAACCTGTTACAGGGTGACAACATCATATGAAATGTGGCATGAAACACAATGTAACATTCTTCATAGGGCGTATGTCACTTACTTACTGGTACTGTCAGGAAACCAAGAAACCAGACAGAAACTTAAAGTGCAGGTTACCAAATTATAGGAGTTTATTAAAAATAACAGAAATAGCAAAAAATGGAGAAAGTCCAGAACTTTGTCTGTGCAAAGCCAGAGGTCAGATGCCAAAGTGGATAGTCAGCTGAACCAGGTCAGCCAGAGCCAGGGTCATACACAGAGAACAGGAACAATAGCAGAGCAGTTGGTAGATCTGAACACACGCAAGGGCGGAGACTAAATAGACACACTGATGGATAAATAGTAAACTGGTGTTGCATCATCACTCTGAGACAGGAAGTTGCCAGAAGTTTGTCAGTAGTTGCAGAATAATCATGTTTATGGGTTTGGTCGTAAGAGGGAGCCAAAGAGGAAGGACGATGTCAGACACACTGCAACAGAAAACAGGCTGCACTGGACAAGGAAGGGTAAGAAACTGGGTGTCACCCAGCCTCAGGACGCCCCTGACAGATGTAAAATACGAGTTCTCCTTTGTAATATAAGATGATGGTAACTGGACATGTCATTGAATGTGGCTTAAGAACATATTCCACTTTTCTTCTCCCTGTTAAAAAAAACTTGAATAAAACATAAATTACAAATATATATTTACAGCTGAGCTCAAGGAAAACAGATACAAAAAAACAGATACAATACATATATAGAAGTTGTTTGACCCGCCAAAGTATTTGTATTTCTGTCCATTCAGTGCTGAGTTTACAAAGCTTAACTCTGTCCGGCAGGATAATGGACCTGAAAGAAGAATCAACAACAGCAACTGGTGGGCTAATCTCTCTGTCACTCTGTTCTCTACTCTGTCAGCATGCTCCCTGTAGTGTAGAAGCTCCTTCTGCTACTTCTCCCTCCTCTTCCCTAAGCTCTGTTGTACACAGGAATTGCTTACTGATACAAAGTCATATTCAGGTGCGCGTTGTGTTAATGAATACAGAACTGCATTCATTTGTGTCTTTTACATCAACCTGGGGCTCTGCTTCAAATTACACACCGGAAAGATAACTCAAAATATGAACTCATTGCAGATGTACTTTCCCTTTAACAGCCTCACCCAGTGCTGAGATTTAAATCTGTGTATGTCCCGGTATTTGTGTCACTTTCATTTCCTGCTTCTCCTCAGTGTGCACACAGGGAACGATCCGTCAGGTAGGACTTCTTTTCACTCTCTGACAGAGTATTACATGTATTGTAAAGGACGAGCTGTGCTGGAAAACGACAATTGCGCTACACATGTTACATATCGCCGCGAACATCGCAGTGAGAGCAATCATTCTAGGCCAACCAATCACTGATAATACTAAACTGATGAGCGGTAAAAGCTTTTAAAGCCTCGCCTAAGGCCAATTTTGGTTACTGTCATCTTTTAAGGTTTCGCCGGCGCATGCAATTTTAAGGCTTTTTCTGTTTGACTGGGTTCCGAAATGTCGCTTGGAGATGTTATACCACCTTAGTCAGTAAAGAGATTGACTGGGCATCACGTTGGAGTGCGAGTGACTTTTTGCTAGTTCTATGTGATTATGCCCCTTTAGGTCTGGTAGGGATTTTGGGGAACCCCAGCCCCCAAAAATGGGGGGAAAGAAACGTGGGGTCCCCCTCAACATTCCTATCGTAATTTCGACCGGACTACCGCTAACGAATTTTGGGAAATCGGGAATTTGGATTCGTTTTATCTGTAATTCGGAATTCGGATACAGCCGAATCTCCGAAATTTCGTCTGAATTTTGTTTCAGAACGAAATGAATCGCACATGTCTAGGGATTACTACATGACCCCTGACAACCACCAACTAGCTGTAGCAATCACCTTCCAGGAACACTCCCCTCCATTTTATGTCTTTTCTTTGTGCATTTTCTGCCATTTCTGCTTGTTAAAGTGTGCACACAGCCCAGTATGTGTGGAAATATGTTCCTAGGCAAACAATATCGGCGGAGGAAACTGTATTGAGTTAATAAATAACAAATATTTGCACATTTTCAATTGCACCTTTTTGTGATAAGGTAAAAAAATGAAGGAACGCAAAACTGTGTATAAGCGACTTATGTTAAAAATCATTTTTGCGCTGTGTTGGTGTTTGTGTTGTGATAAAATGATACAGGTGTATATTTAATTGCAACACAAAGTATCACAACGCACAGCAATGCGTCACAAAGCTTTGCTATGCGCTGCCAAAGTTAATTTAATGTGAAAAGAAAAAAAAATCATGAACTGTGATGCGTTCTAACAACGCACTGCAGCGCATGTGCATGGTGTACATCACAATATGGTGCACATGTATGTTATGTGTGTGGGTGCAGGGGTGTGTAATTCGTATCGCCCGACGTACGGGACATGTAGTTCCGGGCGTCGGGCAAGTGGTTTTCTCATTGTTTTAGCCCTGCTATGGACAAGTAGCAGGGCTGGTTTTACTCTTTTTAAACGAGCACCGAGAGAGCCGCTGCGAC
>NW_017308370.1:0-1109 GCF_000935625.1 Nanorana parkeri | reverse complement strand
TTAAAGGAGAACTATGGGGTTAAGGCTTTTCCCCATAGTTCTCCTTAGGGTAACGGGAGGACACAAACTAGCGTCCTCCCGTCACCCTAGGCTCAGTATACCGCGAGCTGTAGCTCGCGGTATACTGAGACGCCGCAGTATACCGCGAGCTGCTGAAGCGGTAGCGGATCCCGACAATTATGCCGGGATCCGCCCAGCTGCGTGACTGACAGCTGAATCTGCCTATCTAGAGGCAGGGCCAGCTGTACCCGCCCCCTCCATCGTCCTTTCCGCCAGTCAGCGCTGGCGGATCGGAGGGGGGAATCCAGCCCCTCCCCTGTCACAGCAGAGAGCCTTGACAGGATAGAGAGGTGAGCGAACGCCAGTATGTGTTCGCTCACCTCCCGATCTACTGAGCCGACCTGTGACAGTCTCATTGTCACAGGTCGGCTAGAACTAGGAGGTGAGTGAAAAGCAATCACCTCATAGTTCTCCTTTAATAAAAATTGAAAAAATGAAAACCAGCCCTGCTGCCCCATCTGCATGCAAATAAATGCGCAGTGTTTTCAACTGCGATCGTGTGCTCCCGCTCGGAAAACACAGCAATCTGCCTGGCACGACTGGGGTGCCATTAGAAAATAATGGCACTGCCAGTGCGATCGGCGGTGGTGTGCGATCCATGACTGCCCGGTCATCGTGCACGATACCGAGCGGATGGCTGGGTGGTCACGGAATCGCACACCACCGCCGATCGTACTGTCAGTGCCATTATTTTCTAATGGCACCCCAGTCGTGCCAGGCAGATTGCGCGTTTTCCTGCTGCAATACCCCCCGGGCGATCACACACGATCTCGGTTGAAAACACTGCGCGGTGCATGTCGTGATAATAGGTACATCTACCTTTTTTTTCAGCGATAGTCACCCAGATGTAACCCCATACATGCGAATGCAACCGCTGTATGCCACCGCACAGGATCGCACGTCCCGGGAATCCGCAGGTCTTCCCCAACCCTAAAGGGTAGATTCACTTTCCTAAGTAATTTGGGAAAATGGAATTACCGGCACAAATCTCCCTCCCGCTATACTTAACTTTCAGCGACCGGTCCTTCCCGTCCACCAGTACGGGTGTA
>NW_017308369.1:157695-211100 GCF_000935625.1 Nanorana parkeri | reverse complement strand
TGCAAATAAATTATTTTCAAATCAGCCAATGTGATTTGCCTGGATTTGTTTTTTCCTTTTGTCTCTCATAGTTGAGGTCTACCTATGATGCCAATTACAGGCCTCTCTCATCTTTTTAAGTGGGAGAACTTGCACAATTGGTGGCTGACTAAATACTTTTTTGCCCCACTGTATTAACAGTAAAAAGGTAAGAAAGAAGCAAATAGGCCCAATAAAGGACGAAAACGGGAAGTTACTCACAAGTGACAAGGAGATTAAAGACTAGAGGCCACCACCTAAAGTTGGTGGAGAAAAAATTCCAGCACAATGGGCGAAGAGGGTTCTTTACAGTAAGAGCGGTTAAGGTCTGGAACTCACTGCCATCGGCAGTGATTTCAGCCAAGAGTGTAGATTTGTTCAAGAAACGTTTGGACAATTTCTTGAGGGACCGTAATATCCAGGGATACCAGTATCCCTAAGAATGAGATGATGAATGGACCTATATGGGTTGGACTTGATGGACGTATGTCTTTATTCAACCCCAAATACTATGTAACTATGTAACTATGTAACTATGTAAGATTTCATTGAGACCTGGGTATTTGGTGGCACTTAGATGGTAGATCCATTTTGTTTCATAATGTAGTAGTGTTTTATTGCGATTTCCACCGCGGATATTGTCTGGTATATGCTCCAAGATAAAGAATGATATCATATCCACATTAAATCCATGATTTAAGCCTACATGCCGAGATACAGAAGTGGTGAGTTTGCCATTGTTAATTGGGTAGATGTGGTCGTTAATCCTCCTTTTAAGTGGTTTGATGGTTTTACCTATATAGGTGCTTTTCCGCACCTATAGAGACCTATATTTCTTGAGGCCAGAATTACACTTCTATTTTCCTCGAAGTGGCTTTGGGTTAGACAATCCCTTAGAGATCTAGATCTTTGAAAACACTAGCTCTGGTTGATCTTGAATATATTTACCTATTATTCGGTCTGATGTTATGTCAGGATTAATTTGGTGGTAGTCAGTTCTATTTTGATTATTTGCCCTTTGAAAGGCTTTCTTTAGGCAGGATTTGCTATACCCTCTCAGTATTAGGCGCTGTTTGAGTAAGTTTGCCTCGTGTAAGAAGTCAGAGTGTTGAGTACAATTCCTTTTTAGTCTAAGATATTGTCCATATGGGATGCTTCTCATGAGAGGTGCTGGGTATGCACTCGTAGAGTGTAATATCGTATTGCCCGCCGTGGGTTTCCTGTATAGAGTGGTTGCAATATTTAGATCGTCTGTCATATAAATTTCTGTATCCAAAAAGGAAATTCTCTTATAATCACACTGCATAGTAAATTTCAAATAATACAGGTTATTGGAGAGCAATACCATAAAACCCAGCAATTCCTGATGTGATCCAGTCCATAGAATAAGGATATCATCAATATATCTTGGCCACATTAGAACGTGACTAAGACCCTCTATATATCTGTCATCGGACATCAACGATCGCTCCCACCACCCCAGGTACAGGTTGGCATAAGAGGGAGCACACCGTGTCCCCATCGCCACCCCCTGCACCTGGAGGTAGTGTGAGCCATCAAAGACGAAAACATTAGTTGTAAGTACTTGTTCTAGGAGACTCATTACAGATCCCACATATTCCCATTGGGATTTAGGTCTTTCCAGTAGAAATGTATAAATGGTTTTTAGCCCTAATATGTGTGGTATAGAGTTGTATAGAGCTTCAACGTCCACAGCTACTAGTAGGGTGTCTTTTGGGACATTTACATTGTCTATAAGTTGTAATAAATGAATTGTGTCCTTCACATCTGTAAAAACATATGCTTATAATTATCATTGTCCATCACCACCACATTTCCTCCTTTATCAGATGGTTTAATGGTAATATTATGATTATACTGCAGGCTTTTCATTGCTTTTTGGTAGAGTCTAGTTAAATTGTACTTTTTAGAGATAGGGTGCAGCGTAATTTTGATGTCTTTAGTGACATTGAGTACGAATGCCCAGATGTTGGCATTCAATTGAAAAGGAGGAATTTGCCGATTTGGGTTTATAAGCCCGGGGTGATAGAAAATGCTTCAATTCACCTGTATTGGTGATAGAAGCATCTATATATTTGTCATTGATGGTGTCATGTAGGAGGTCATACTCAACCTCCTCATTCTCATCCAATAAAGATATGAGATCTTTTAGCACCCGAAAGTCAGCTATATTATATCCCTTCCAGTGCTGCGGGTTAGATGAAAATTCCTGATGTTTACATGAGTCTTTGTCAAACATTACTTTGTAAATAAGTTTGCGTGCGAATAAATGAATATCCTTAAAGGAGAACTATAAGATGAGTGATTTCCACTCACCTCATAGTTCTAGCCGACCTGTGACAATGAGACTGTCACAGGTCGGCTCAGTAGATCGGGAGGTGAGCGAACAGATACCGGGTTCGCTCACCTCTCGATCCTGTCACGGCTTTCTGCCGTGACAGGGGAGGGGCTGGATTCCCCTCTCCGATCCGCCAGCGCTGACTGGCGGAACGGACGGGGGAGGGGGCGGGTACAGCTGGCTCTGCCTCTAGATAGGCAGAGCCAGCTGTTACTCACGCAGCTGGGCGGATCTCGACATCGATGTCGGGATCCGCTCCGGCGTCTCAGTATACCGCGAGCTGTAGCTCGCGGTATACTGAGCTTAGGGTAACGGGAGGACGCTAGTTTGTGTCCTCCCGTTAACCTAAGGAGAACTATGGGGAAAAACACTGACCCCATAGTTCTCCTTTAACCAATTCAAATTCGTCATAATTTTTATGTGGAGAGGATAAGATGATAAGTTGATCACCTGGAGATTATTTTGTCCCCCTGAAGTTTCACCAAAAAAGATTCTATATTGCCAGATGTACTAGGTGCGGGAAATGCTTCCATTGGAGCGAAACCAGTTTTCGGTCTCGTTTCTTGGCCCTTGGTTGTAAACTTGGGAGAGGCATTAAAGGTCACCGTTGCCTTCCTAAAGGTGTTGGAGTTAGGACTGCACAGGTTTAGGAAGGAAATGGGCCTTACAAAATAAAGTGGATGAGCATAGAAAATAAAAAGAAAGGAACACGTCCTTTGGACAATGATATTCCAATTATTTTCTTCTAGAATATGGCACCAATCATACAAACTGCATACACAGACTTTTGAATTCCTCAAAAAAGTAACATAGCTAATAATTAATTTTCTTTTAACTGAAAGAAACAGAACAATATTTCTGATATGGTGATGGCTGATGATGTTTCTTACAAGACCTGACATCAACTGCATTTTAGTTTTAAAATTTTGCTGGTCAAATATCTGGAATTACATGAATCATAGCCTTGTTGTGATAGGAAGAAGGTTGTGTGACTGTGAATAAAAGCAAAAAACAAAAAGTTCTTAACATGTTTTCTTTTCAGGTCAAATGTATTGTATTGTAATACTGCATTATGATTACTAGATGGAGTTGAAGAGCATGTGAAATAAATACTTGTTTCTAATATTGTTGCTGCTGAAGCCAGGTGTTCACCGCTTCCTTTACTTCATCATCTGAGGTGAACCAGAAACTGCGGGGCACCTCCTTCTGCGGATGAAACATGTGATCATGGCGTGTGTCAGATCCAGGCTGTAAGGACGATGTAGAAGACGTTCGAACCCAAGATATTGCACTGTCTCTACTATCACTGCTGCTGTATGACAATGTGCATGTATGTGCAGCAGGACTGTTTTGGACACCATTCCTATTTTGCTGTGAATTGCAGGTTTAAGTTTCTTTGCAGCAATTTACCGTAATTTGCACTGCTCACTGTTTGGCCATGCACTTGAAAATGCACCAGAATAGGCCCTTTCATGTCCCATAAAAACGTTAACATGATTTTCTTGGCCGAGGGCTAACTTTTGAATTTCTTTTTCGCTAGAGAAGACTGATGTCTCCACTCCATGCGTTGTCTTTTGCACTCTGGGTCGTAGTGGTGCACCCATGTCTCATCGCCTGTGACAAGTCTCTCCAGAGTACTCCAACTTTCATCATGCACTATGACAAATGTGGATCCATAGCTGATATCCAAATATGCAGCCAGTTGAGACACTGTTATCCGTCGGTCTTCTCTAATCATGCCATCTGCTCTGTCGCGGTCTTGTGTGTTTGAATGAGCTTCATAGGTTATACCTGCTCTTCACGCTTTAACCTCCCTGGCGGTATGATTATGCAGGATTTTAGCATGCCACAGCGGTACATTAT
Source organism: Nanorana parkeri (assembly GCF_000935625.1). Lineage (NCBI taxonomy): Eukaryota > Metazoa > Chordata > Amphibia > Anura > Dicroglossidae > Nanorana > Nanorana parkeri. The sequence goes on along the minus strand of NW_017308369.1, from coordinate 206,860 downwards.
TTTTCATGGCAATTTGTTGTTTTATATTGTAGGCTATCTATCGCTCAATTCTGCGAGTGATTCTAATTTACTATCGCTGTTTTCTACCTGGTCTAAAACCGATTTTGACCTAAAGGGACGCTTTTTGGATGCCTTGGACATTCTCATGTTTCTAGGCAGAAAGAACAGTAAAAGTGCAGGCAGGGCACTGGACAAACCTCTAGGGACAAAATTGAAGTGAAATAGTTTGACACATACATGTAATCATAGCAGATTACATTGTATTGTGTGTATTCTGTGTATATTGCATCTTTTCACTTTTGCATTTCCCCCCGGCACCGCCCCCTGCTGTGATGCCAAAAACAAAAGTAAAAGTCAGATGCCGGCATCGGCCGGCCGCGCACAGCAGAGGACACGATGGGCTCGTAGGGACAAGATAAATTACACTTTTGTGCAATCCCGAGTGTGGCTCGGGGTTACAGCTCTTGGTACTGAAAATTAACCCCCGAGTCACACTTGGGAATACCGCCAGGGAGATTAAACCTTTCTACCTACTCAAACCTTTTGTTGATTCATGGTGGTATGCCCATACTGAGCCAAGATCTGACTGTGAATTTTCATTAGTTTCACTCCCTCTGCCCAAAGAAAGCACATTATAGGCACATTGTTCTTCGATGGTGCAATCTCGCATCGGAGCATTCATGTTTCTGTTCATGTGACTACCACTCGGCTAAAGTCTGAGCGCTATACTGCACACTGTTTAACTATCAAACAGCCTATGTAAATATGCTGCATTGCACAAGTTTCTCTTGTTCCAGTTACTGCATAATTTATAAATTGCCTTTACTTCTTTATTCTCCCTCATATTTATGCTGTAAACAATGTTAATAATAGGTTTTAACTATAACATGCTGCAGTAAAAGTATGGAACCAAAAATATATGTGAGTTTTACCATGACTTTGAAAGAAAGTTGTCATTCATTTTATCGTTCTTTGCATAATATGTGTACAGTGGATCTCATCAAATGGGAACCTGGCACTGTTAGCCTGGCCATGAAAAGTACTAATGTAACATTTGGCGCACGGTCCTGCAAACTGATCTGAATTCACAGTGCCCTGATCTGAATAAATCAGTAAAAATCTTCACACTTGTACAGTATTTTCCATGACTTTATTTACCTGTTCTGCTAAATAAAAAGTCAACTGGAAATCTTGGGAGCTTGGCATAGAGCTAGAGAATAGTTATAAATAACAATTCCTATTGATGTAGAACTTAGCACTTGGCATGGCACATCCATGGGCCAAATGGATCAAGTTCAATTTACAGCAATTAGTTTGACTATACACAAGGTAGTAAGTTCCAGTACAGTGGAAGTAGTGGAAGATTGCAGCTCACACTTTTACTTTTTAAGCTAAAACAGAATACCAATGCTATTAATGAGTTAAAAATAATAATTTAGCTAAAAAGGAAATTACTTAGATTTACACATGTTATTGAAAATATAAGTTCTCTTTAAATTCCATTTTCCCAACATATTTTTTTACCCTGCCAAATAAACTAATATTTATGACCTAACCTATGGTTAATTTATGCAGCAGCAGAAATTGCCTGATTGTTTACTTTTGCTATAGCACAGTGTATGTGTAATCTGGCATCCCACTATCCCTCTGCAGTAAACTGTAATACATTCTGCTGTGGATGTGCATCATTGCTGTGGATGTAGATTAAGTAGGCAAAATTGATTATTTTTATCATTACTTAGTTATCAATTCCCCTTTAATTCCTAAAATACGGAAACCCCTTTACAGTAGGCAGTATTTCTCCTAGCAAGATAGAAGATGAAACACTCATCTCTGAAATAATACCATTAAGTGCTACATTTCTTTTCAGGTGGTCTGACTCTGTAATCAAATATCTGGGCACTGCCCGAGACGTCTGACATCTGCTATTTTCCCTTCTCTCTCACATAAGATTAAACCGGACCTTTTGAGCTGGCACTCTGGAAAATTCTCATGGTTCGGGAGATGCAATATCCTCAAAATGAATTTTATGCCTCGCCTCCTGTACTTATAAACGCTACCGATACGTGTCCCTGCTTGGTTCCTGAAAACTGTAAATATAGTGTTTTCCCAGTTTTTATGGGCCCACAAAACTCCCTGCCTTCAATTTTCTTTATTGCCCCTATCAGAAACTGATGGAGGCATTGCGCTCCCGGATGTGACACTCTATCATGTGGCATATCACCTGGCCAGAGTGACCTATTGGTGTCATCATGCTGACCTGAAATTGTGGTTCTGTGTGGAACAGGCATTCTCCAAGGTTCCTCTGGCCTGCTTACCGTGGTACTCACCCCGGAAACTCAAATCTTACCCCACCCTCGGGGCCCCTTGGTCTGTCTGTAAGATGTTCTTTGCGAAGACCACTATTTGTCCGGAACAGTCTCCCCTTTTCCCTATATTTCCAAAACTCAGGTAGACAGAATCCTTCATCATACTTTGCATTCTTGCACTAATTCCAGGAATTCCAGGAATCGGGTTTCAAGCTCCTTACCAGGTGGTATAGAACCCCCCAACTTCTTCATTCTATGTTCCCATCTGTCTACGACTGTTGCTGTCGATGTGGAGAATCTCCAGGAGACTTACTTCATGTGTTTTGGTCCTGCCCTTTACTTTCCTCCTTCTGGTCATCAGTTCATAACACTATACAGACATTTACTGGGCGGGAGGTCCCGGCAGACCCAGCCTTCTTCTTGATACATTGTAATTCCGTATGTAAGACAAAGTACAGAAAATCTTTATTGCCCCACCTACTTAACGCAGCTAGAAGCTGCATTCCTGAACTGTGGAAGCAGACCAGATCCCCTTCAGTTTCTCTGTGGCTGAGGAAGGTCTGTGAAATTGAGCGTATGGAAGATTTGATCTCTTTCGACAAGGGCACACATGATAAACATTGCGCTAGATGGTTTTACTAGCAGGAATTCACACCCTCCTCTGAATACTGCACCCTGTTGCAGGATGTAGTTGAGTAATTCAATGGGCCTCTCCTCAGGAGCCTGAATGGATGCGTGGAATCCAGGCGCTGGAGGGCCGGAGTTTGGCTACTCCTGCTCTAGAACTATAATTCTCCATATTATTTTTTCAGCTAAGACACTAATTGCACACAAATGGTGAAATACCTCTGCTCCAAATTTATTGGCAGTTATCTCTTCTGTGAACTTACAATGCTCCACGAACGCACGCTCGCTCTAATTCATAATAACTATGCTACCTTTCATAAATGTTGGGAACGATGGTTAAGGAAACCATATTGTATGTTGTGACTGACTGAATAATATTGCAAATTCTGATCTTTCTTTTCTCTCTGTCCCCGCCTTACCCTCTCTTCTTCATATTCCTCTTCCTCCCCTCCTTTTTTCTCTTTCTTTACTTCTCTCCCTCCTCTTTATACAAAGTGCCTGACAATGTTTATATAAAATTATAATCTTTGTATACCTACTTTGTTATTTATCCATCCTTCTAACATTGCTATTCCATCTTCTCATACTTTTATGTGTGACACTGTACGCTCATAAACTATGTTTATTTGACCTACCTGGACTACAGTGGAGTGTCCTTGTTACAATACTTTGAGCCATTTTATACTCAATTGTGTTGTTGAGTGCTTTGTAATGCTTTAAACTTTAATAAAGACATATTGTTTAAAAAAAAATATATTTAGCCTTTAAAATCACTTTAAAGAAAAAAAAGCATGCCTCAAGAGTAAGTGTGCTTTAGCACCCCTCTAATTAGCATTATATCTGTAATACGAAAAGTAGTGGGAAGCTCTGTGGTCCTTTCTAAAGATGACCATACACTGTACGATTATCGTACGATAATCGCGGGAAATCCCGCGATCGTACAATAATCGCAAAGTATATGGAAGGCGTGCGACCATTTCTACTGTACGATTGCACGTCTTCCGTCGAACAAGCAGGCTGGAAGACCCGCCGAGAATCGTACAATTTTCGGCGGGTTAGTGGCATGCTTGTTCGACAACTGCCGAATGGGCCGGTGTGCGCACACCCGTTCAGCATTGCAGTCATCGGAAGCTCGCCCCTCAGCGGGGCGGGCTTGCTGTGATCGCAAGTACGATCTGCCTGTCCAAGATGGGCAGATCGTACCTTTTTTTAATTACTTTACAACCATCACAAGACAAAAGTCTTGCGAGGGTTGTACAATGTATGGCCACCTTTACTCACATATAAATATATTAATGCGCAGCTGTAAGCCAGAATCACAGGTTCATGCAATTCAAACTACAGGTAAACACCAACCTTGGTTTCCCAATGCTGGTCTTTACTTCTCTAGGCTGTCCAGATTCCACATCTATCTGTCTATTATCTATCTATCTATCTATCTATCTATCTATCTATCTATCTATCAGACATGTGCAATTTGTTTTGTTTCTAATTGAAATTCATACCAATTTCTGTAAATTCGGACATTCAGATGCATCTCAATTTCCGAATGACAGAAATAACAAATCTGAACAAATCCGGATGTTTCATAATGAAATTTGGATACATCCCAATTTCATTTGGAAACGAAACACAACGAGCGGAAGAGTTATTATTTACCGCTCTCTGGCTTCTCTGGACTTGTATCGCAAATGAAAACAAAGTAAAACAATATTGTTACAAAATGTAAATAATGAAAGAAGCTGAGAGATCTGTGTTATACTGTAACAGCGTCTGCTTCTTTGAGGACACTTCCATCCCAAATGAAAAGAATCTGACAGCTGTCACAGAATACACAAGAGTGTTTAACTTTTCACAGAAATAATCATATTAAACAAACAGCGTGGGTTCTTCCCCCCCATTTATACCAGACCCTTTAGCTCTGGTAGGAATGTTAGGGGGAACCCCAACGCCAAAAAAGTAAAACAAAATGGGGTCCCTTCTAAAATCCCATACCAGACCCTTAATCCGGGCATAGCAGGCTGGCTATTGCTCCGTCCACTGCCTTCTGTCAATCAGCAGAGGAGTGGACCCGAAAGAATACTTTCTCAGTCCCGCTCCTCTGGGACTGATGGAAGGCTATTGCATTCTGTTAGTCCCAGAGGAGCTGCAATGTCCCAATGCTTTTGAATGGAAATTTTTCTTTTTTTTTTTCTTCTCTATTCTGACATTGCTCCGTGTCAGAATAAAGAAAAAAGACATAGCGGGGTTTTTCTCCTTGGTGGTCGGGAGCCGGAGACTCCCGGGGTGCCAGGGAGAGTCAGCTATTTGGAGATCAGTGTCCCTGGTTAGCAACCAGGGACGCTGATCCCTCTGAAAGTGGCCGAAGCTACGGCCAGATCCTTCGGCAGCTTTGTGAATAGACCCCTTAGTTTATTTCTGCCCACTGCCAGATGTAAACATTGCATTTTTTGTTTTGTTTTTAATTGTTGGCCGACGTGACATTGTGTGACATTTTTACAATTTGTGTTAAATAAGGAAATTGTCCAAAAAGTGTTTTGGTTTTTTTTGCTCAATTAAAATGAATTTTTTTAAGGTGTGCATTCTATTTAACCCTTTAGTGAATTTTGAAAGGGGATACCCAGAGACAGGCCTAAAGGGTCTGGTATTAATTGCCAGGGAATCCGAATGCCGAAACAAATTTTTCCCATTGATACATGTCCCCCAGGGCAGTACACGAATTCCCATATCCTTTTAATGGCCAATAACTTGCATATAAGCCTTCAAAATAGGGACAATTTATTTTCAAAGTTCTAGCCCCATAGACTGGCATTGAGTTTGGGTTTGATTTCAAACTTTTTCCATGTTCTAAAGTCTGAATTTGAACCGAACACGGGGTTGTTCGGCCCATCACTAATGTCTACTAATATCTATATATCTATCCAAACTCCAGCATTCTCACCCATCAACCCCCACATACACAAAATCATGCATAAACCAGTGTGCACCCCTGCAACCACGGCACCCCTGCATTTCTGTCAGATAATGCACCACTTCACACAGAAAATTGTTGCAATTACACATGTTTAGGCATTCTCATGTTTATTTTTTTTGTTTGCATTGGTATGGCACAAAAAAATGGAGAAAAAAAAGCCAAATTTGACACATTCCACACAAAACTCCAAAAACAGACTGGACACAATTATTGGTACCAATTTTTATTTGGAAGCACAGCCCTTGGAAAAAATAACTGAAATCAATTGCTCCCTGTTACCATCAATGAGTTTCTTACACCTCTCTTCGAGTGGATTTACTTCAGCACATAACTGAAGATCACTGGTTTGGGGCTGATGTGAACTGTAGTTTTCAGCAAAAGTTTCTTTACACTGTGAACAAAGTTATTTATTCATTGGGAAGCACAGAGCAAATGTTTATATGTGTTTTCAATTCATAGTTGTCCAATTTTTTAGATTAAATTTAGGTTGAGGTGCACATACTGTATATTGTACAGAGGGAGTAGTATATTTTATACACAGCGTGGTGTGATTTGCAATATATTAAGTGACAGTGGGATCACTAATAACACTGCTGCTATTTGGAGTTGTTGTTAGCGTTAGGAATTCACTTTAAAAGGGTGGATTTGCTTGTTTATATTTTACACTTTATATAAGCAGACACTCTGCACTATAATGTACATCAGATCCAGAAAAAGACAAGTGATCAGTGGGTATAACTGGCTGACCAATATGTGGTATGGTAGTCGCAGCATTCACAATCCTGCATACCCTGTGGGGCTGTGTAATTGATTTGTACAAGCTCACTTGTACATGTTAAACTTCTAAATAAATGCAGAGTCATATATCAACTATCTTTACAGAGAGTGCTGTGCCACTGGCAGGGGGCAGGAGGTGTGCTTATGGTATGCAATATTTTACACACAGACAACTCTGTTTCAGACTTTGTCAGGTTAAAAAAGTGAATAGTTTTGGCAAATGGATTCAATAACTTGGATATATGAAGACAATTGCTCTTGAAAAAAAAAAAAATCAGAGCAGGTCTTAAAGAAAACAGAATCCAGACATGGCCTGTGACTCCGGAATAGACATAGAGCACAGATGTAGATTTTCCTTTTCAGCTGAGGAGAGGGTAAAAATTATGATTTAGAAGGGTCCATACATGTTACTCAGTTCGCTGTGAGCATCTACTTTACTGAACATCACTCAAATGTAACTTACACATTCTTTTAGTCCCAGTGCTAGAGAGATCCACCATTACTGCATATAATAAATAGCACTACATTCCACATTATTTAATCTTAATAAAAAAAATTAGTTTCAAGCTTCTTCATCTCTCCCAATCAATTTTTATAGTTTTTTTTAATGTGTCGAAACAATGTCTTTGTATATTTTATTTTTTATGTATTTTATTTTATACTTTTATTTTGTATATTTTTGACATTATACCACCACGTTAAAGATGTTAGTACTCTTAATACATCTAGGGGTCACTGGGCTCCAGGACCGGGGTTACTAATACATGCATGGACTTGGTAAAAGCCTGTTACTCTCCTTGCTATATATGCTATTTTTTTTTCTTATATTACAGAACGTTTTGTTTACCCCCTGGCTGGTGTTTTCCAGTGATGGAGTACTCTAATGTATTCTCTATATAAGTAAGCCCATACTTAAGCTCTTTTAAGTGCTTTTTGGGCAATAATTTATTAGTGAGTGGTTGGGTCTATTGCCCACTCTGTGACACATATGTTGATACATATATTGTTAATCATTATCATAAGTAGCTATGAGCAACATCCTCGTATTATTGGTAGGATTTCTGTTATAAACAACTTGCTATGTTTTAGTACCTACCCCACGCTACCTAACTTTAGGTGTGTTGTCCGGAAAAGCTAGCATAGATACTCTATATTAATACAAATTATACCTTTAGAATTGTCAAAATAGTGGGGGACATCCTTGGATATGATCTTTTCACTCGCCCATGGAATGTTTTAACGGACACTTTCTGACGTGGCTCCAGTATTTCTCCAGTACTACACTGAAGTAAGGTTATTGGTGTACTAGTTTATGATTAAACATGTGACTTAAACTAGACATGTGCACTGCCAAAAAATGTGTTTAGTTTTGTTTCGTTTTAAATTCGGATTTGTGTTATTTCATTTTTCGGGATTCGGGTGTGAAAGTCAATTCGGATTCGGAATTTGGATTCGGACGAAATGCAGTAGCAGTAGTTCGTTCGACCGTTCGTTTTGTGTTCGTTTCTTATTCGTTTTGTTTATTCATTCGTTTGCAGCAAAGTGACATTTGAGGGGGAAAAATGTTTTTCTTCAACGAACGAAACGAATAAGAAACGAAAACGAAACGAACGTTCGAACAAACTACCGCTACCGAATTTCGGAAATGGAAATTCGGATTCGTTTGCATTCGTTATATCTGTAATTTGGATACATTCGAATGTCCGAATTTCCGAAAATTTGTCCGAATTTTGATTCGGAACGAAACGAATCGCACATGTCTAACTTATACCTATATATACTATAATGTATGGATACTCATATTTTGTGTTATATATTCATAAGGTCTCATGAGAAGGAGCAGTTTTACTCATGAAATACATAGAGCCAAAACTCACCTTATAGCACCTTTATTGAACTATGATAACTGCATCTGGAAATTTGATCTATGCAATGTATGAGTATCAAATGTATAATTAATCATAGAAGGTGGAATAGATGACAAAGTAATAAGACAATAGCTTGTTTAAGTAAAGCCACTTTTATTGTGATATAGGCACTCATATCTTATGTTTATAACTGTGAAAATTTGTAAATAGAGCTTTTTTTATTTTATAAAGATGTTTTTCAAGTAGGTACCTTAAAAATCTGCCAGTAGTTTTAACATTATACCACATTCAATATACTCAATAAAATTGGAAGTGTTATCTACTATATTGTAACTCATCTTGTAAAATCTTTTATTTTTGATGTTGTATATTTTATACATAAATTCTCACATCTTTTTCCAAAAATTTACCAATTTTTCTATTGGTGTTTTTAAAAAAAAGTGTATTCAATAATCATTAAGTATCTTCTTTTCATGCCATTCCAGATATTTTGTGATGTGAAATAATGTCAAAGATTTACCTCATATATAAATCAGTAAATTCCAGTTTTACCAGGGATTAGCTGAGTGGGAGGGAAATAATAAAATCAAGTAAGCAGTGAAAATCAGAGGAAAATACAAATGTGAGAAAAAGGTCACTTGTTAGCATATTGTATAATTGGGATGGTTGTGATACCAGTTATATGTTTTCTCTTAATGTTTTTTTTTGCAATTTGTTTTTTTTTTTTACTTTTTTGGTATCAGGAATGATAAATACATTGTTACTTATAACATATAGGGTGTTATTCACAAAGCTAGCCAAAGGATCATTCATAGCTCCGGCTGATCTTTCGGCTAGCTTCAGCCGTCTGAGCCCTTTGGTTCAGTAGAACCGAAGGGCTGCTGTACGGGCTTATTCACCATAGCCTGTACAGCTCCCAAAGTTGGCCAAGCGGTTCGGTCGAGCACATGGCATTTGCTTCGGCTCGACTGAGCCAATGTGAAACCTGAAGTGGGCCATTGGCCATCTGAAAGCCTGCTACTGACAGCTGGGCGGAGCCAGCTGTGATCTTACGGCTGGCTCCGGCCACTTGCAATGACAGATCAGCGTAACCAGGGGATGCTGATCTCTCATTACAACGAGAACTCGGTCGAGATGCCGTGATAACACGGCCGGCTGAGCCGAGTTCTCAGTGTGTAATGACAGTACAGCATCCCCTGGTTACCAGGTAACCAGGGGACACTGATCTGTCATTACATTGAGAATGCGGCGTAGCCGGCCATGACATCATTGTAATGACAGATCAGCGTCCCCTGGTTACCGGGTAACCAGGTGATGCTGAACTGTCATTACACACTGAGAACTCGGCGGAGACAGCCGTGATGTCACGGCTGGCTCTGTCCAGTTGTTATTCATTATTCATAGGAAACAGTTGGGCGGGGCTAGCTGTCACTGCTACTTCTACTTTTTTTTACCGTTTTTCTGTTCTGCTCGGTACCACAGAGTTGACTAGCCGAGAATAGCCTAGCGGCATTCGGCTAGTCACTCATTGCTGTTCAGCTCCTATGAGAATAGGCCGAACAGCAGCAAGTAGCCTGCAGGAGGTTCGGCTCAGCCGATCCAGATGTTGGATCGGCTTAGTCGAACTCCTTCTGCACTTTGGGCCGGCCGAACATGCTCAGCATGTTCGGCCGACCTGAAGCCAGCCAAAGCAAGCCGATGTACGGCTGAAATCAGCTGAACAAGCCTGAAGTGAATAGCTGAACAGCGTTCAGCTCACTTCACTTCGGGTTGGTTATTCACACAGCTGCCTTTCATGTGTTAGGTTTACAAACAACCCCCCCCCCTTTTCCTCCTCTCCATTATATAGATGGGGAGGTGTTCTGTAGTACTAGCTGAGAACAATATAATCGATAAGATGGCACCACAGGCAGTTCACAGGAAGTTGTCAGCTGATAAGATTGCTAGCGGGATCAACAGGTATTTTTTTGCACATATACAGTACGGTGAAGAAATTAACCCCTGCAGTGGGGCTTCCCCTGCACTGCAAGGGCTAACTGCTCATTTTGGTCTAGGGGCTGGCTGGATTAAAGAAGATATACTTACCCTTTCCTCAATCCTGCCTGGCTGCTAGACCAGTCCCCCAGCCACTTCTGCCCTGTGCTCTAGCGGCCTAAGCCTTGTTAACATCATCACATCTAATGCAGGTCCATTTACCTTCATTAGATGTGAGGATGCCGAGGGACATACTACAGCCAGAACAGATGGGGAGAGAGGTTAGTGCCAACCACTGCAGGACCTCATTAAAGTCGCTGGGTAAGCTATTGCCAAGAAAGGACATGGGGAGCACATATGATGAAATGCACATTTTAGGCCTATGAATTGCTTATCAACTCTCAAAAATATATTTTCTGAAAGCAGAGACCCTGTAGAATGAAATGATAGCAGTTGCTATTTTTTTATGTTGCATGATATTAGCGCAACTGTTTATCAAACCCATGTTTTCAGTAATAAATACACCTAAGTTAATTTTAGTGCACATAAACATAATCTATTACTCAATTTATGGTAAGATATAAAATATGAGATTGCACCCAATACATAGATATCAAACATAACAAGCCTCAAAATTGCACTCATGAAATGGCTAAAAACTATGGTACCCAAAATTGTCTATAGGCAATGCTTCAAGACACAACTTAAATGCTTTTACAGCTCACCAGTTAAGAGTTAACCATGAATAATGGCCCTATAAATATTTTTTTCATTGTGATAGCTAACATGTTTTTGTGCATAGGCACACGTTTGCGTGCATGCAGGGGGTGGCGCATGTGCATGTATGCAGGGGGTTGCGTAACGTTTCTTTGGGTGGTTTTAAAAAAAATGTATTTTACTTTCTTTTTTTAACTTTTTTTGACATACTTTTATTGCTATCACACAGGTCCTCTTTAGGTCCATAGAGCATTGTTTCAGAAAGCCGTTTTTTTTTTCCTGCACGTTCAATGGCAAACTGTAGTCTTGCTCTAATGTTTATTTTGGACAGCAAGGGCTTTTTCCTGGCACAGTTCCAAAGCAGGTTAAAATGTTACCTGCAGATCCCACAATTAAATTGTGGGTTCTAAAAGACTTTTGCTGCCATCAAACTGTTGGGCTAGATTTGCTGGGTTGCCAGTCCTGGACAAATGAGTATTCATTTAAAATCTACACCACAAGTAGATTATTTTTCTTATAGTAGAGTGATTGATTTTAAACATTTGATGATCTTATTAAATCCCTTGCCGGATTAGGCATCCACAACATTCTTACTGAGGGTCTTAGAGAGCTCTGTTGAGCTTGCCATGACGACACCACACATTTCAAATGTAAAGAGAACATCAGACCCTAAGTATCTGAGTTTTTTTTTTTAATCAATATTTCTTTATTAAACATTTTCAGTTTACAGAAAGAAGAATGGAGTAATCATTCATAGGAGAGACTGTGTTATAAGAATAATACATAACATAGCTCAAATGCGTACACCTCAAAAATAATTTGTATATTGGTATAGTATACAACATTGTTATACTAAGTAAGGTGCGCTCATTCTAGAGCCTCTATGGAATCTAAAGAGGTAGCTATAGTAGGTTGAGCAACAGGATGGCTCAGAATCATAGAAGATGAGTCAGGACGAAAGAATAGTTAGAAGAAGACGGTAAACACTAACTAAAACACACTAGGAGACAAAAACAGTAGTCACAATGAACAATATGTTTTTTGAAGCCACATTTTCCAATTTTTGTAAAAAGTGTGGTACCGATGATTTTTATAAGCAAACATTCTCTCATAGGAACATTGTAGGTTTATTAAATGTATGACTTCCGAGAAATTTGGGGATGAAGATGAACGCCAATGCCTGGCAATGGAAACTGTCGCTGCATAGAGGATGTGAGTGACAATGGTCCTAGCTGAGGGAGGAATTATATATATGTCAATGTGTAATAGTGCAAAGGTGATAGATGGGTCAATTGGAGTGGTTGTAAATTGTGAGATGAGATGAAAAATTTGATTCCAATAGGAGCGAAGTGATTTGCAAAACCAGAAAATATGAGGAAGGGATCCCATTTCACCACACATTCTCCAGCACAGTGGTGAGTTCTGATTCGAAAACTTAGATAACTTATAAGGAGTATGGTACCATCTATTAACTATTTTATAGAAGTTCTCTCAATGTGTAGCACATACGGATGTGCAATAAGAAACTTGGAACGCTTTTTTGCATTGGGATTCTGATATGCTAATGCCTAGATCATGTTCCCATTTAAGCATCTGAGACGACTTGGAAAAGTGTTCAGTGTTACCCAGATAGGAGTAAAGGGTGGCTATTCCTTTTTTGGAATAGGATAAGGTAAAAAGGAATTGATAAAGTTTATCATCAATAGTTATCTTAGTCGGAAAGGAATATTTGTTGAGGAAATGAGTCACTTGATAATAGCGGTAATATTCAGTTATAGGGAGGCGATATTGGGCTGACAATTGTTCTAGAGTCTTGAGGGTGTCATCAACATATAAATCTGACAAGGAATTAATTCCTAGATTTAACCATGTCGTCAGTGTGATGTGTGGAAGAATATGATGTAGTACCTTGATAGATGGCGTAATGTTTTGAAGAGATTTAGAGGTGCAAGCTCTTTCTTTGGTGTGGTAAAAGTGAATGCGGACCAGAACATCTCTAGGAACCGTGTCGGGTAGAAAAGATGGTTTAACGATCCTGTGTGCACGGTCAATAATGAGGTCATGATCTGATGCATCAGGAATGAGACCTTTTAGTAGCTTAGTGATAAACTGTGTAAGCTGGTCTGAGGTGATTTTTTCAGAAATACCTCTGAATTTTATGTTGTTGCGTCTCGCACGATCTTCCAGATCGGCGCACTTTAATTTGAGCCATTGAATTTCAGAGTTATGTGCCTCAATATGATCCACTAGCGAGTTGTGGCCTTTAGAGAGTTCTGTTATTCTATTCTCATTGTGTGATACTCGTGTGGATAGATGCTGCATGGATACTGACAGTTTATCAAACATGTCTGACATATCTTGTTGCAGGGAGGATCTCAATGAAAGGAGCATATCTTTCATATCAGAAGATGTAGCTAGTTGTGTAGTTGAGGGGTACATTTCCAAAGCAGGTGCCAGGGATTGTATTGGACTCTACTTTTTCCATATCAGGTGCAAGGGGTTGTATTGGACTCTGTATATTTACTGAGGCAGAGGATGTATCAGCAGCAGCTCCTTTAGATCGTTTATTTTTAGCTGGGCTGCGAGTGGTCGGGGAGTCAGGTGGAGATGACTCATCTCTCTGCCCGTGAGCAGCTGAAGACGGCAGGGAGTGAAAGCTGTCAGAGCGCGGTGACCTCGATCGCTCTGTGGATTGCCTCGAGCCGGCGCCATTTTGCTTATTTCCCGCCGGGCGGGCTAGATAAAAGTCTGTGAGCCTTGGCAGCTTCTGGAGCCCTTTACCTCTCTTCGGCATATGCGTACCTGATGGAGCAGGATAAGAAGGCTATATTACCGCTGGTAATAGATAGGAACGCTCGCTGTTGCGGTATTTTTTGTCGCTGAGGAGACCGGTAAGTGCCGAGTAGTACTACAGTGCGGCCATTACGATCGGCGGCCGGACAGGCCCCCCCAGTATCTGAGGTTTAAAAAAAAAAGAGGTTCCACAAGCATAGGTTCTAATGATTTGCACATAATCTCAACCACCTAATTCTAATTTCATGGCTTTATAGCAGTGCTCAATGTTGGGGTGTAGTTACATTTTTCATGTGACAAATCTGCATTTTGTGTTAATATAGTTTATAAGAATGAATACTCCATTTTTGCTATTCAAGTATATAGCCTTTTTCTGTAGGCATAGGCACTGTTTGAATGAAGATCTAACGTTTACCTGTTTAAATACAGCCATGTGAAACCATGCCATGTACACCCACTTTTAATTCTAGGGTTTTATGTATCAGGATATAATAAAAATCATCTGGTCCTTAGCAGGTCTTAAAATTAGGTAAATATAACCTCAGATGAACAACACCACATGACATATTACACCATGTCATTATTTGATTTTTATTATGTCCTGATACATAAAACCAAAGCATTCATAGAGGGTGTACTTTCTTTTTCATGTGCATGTTGGAAAAGTCAACAATTTTCATGGGATGTACTTTATTTTTAACATGACTGTATTTACATTGTTTTAATCATTTTAAGTTTTTAATGTTATTATTTAAAACTTTTTAAAATGTTTCCTTATAAAACTGTCCCTGCCTGTACAATCAAACACGGGTAGGGATAGCAGGATGTAAGGATGTAACTAAAACACGATCATTTACATGAACTACTGGGTGCCAAGGATGTACCACTGGCTGGAGGTGGACTAATATGCAATCAAAGTATTAGCTTGCCCTGTTGCATCTGTCATGTCAGAGAGGGCCTTCAGTGCATTTGGGTGGGATTTATGACTGAAAGCTGGTTTCTTAACAATCAGCCAGCCACCCTTTTCAAAACTAACAAACCATTTTGGTTTTACATCAATTTAAAATGTTAACTGATCCTGTGAGTGTGAAAAAATATAATAGTTCTGGAACTACCTGCATTGAACAACAAAAGAGAACAGGCTGTCTGAAAGTATCAGAATGTGTGCATAATTTTAATTCTTTTTTTTTAAGCATGTTAGATTTTTATTGAAAGAAATAGGAAGGAATCATTATACAACGATCAATCATTAATACGTATCGTGAGTCATGTTTCAGTACGCAGACTGAGATCTATATATGTAGAGCTAAATACATTCACACAGTCAAAATGTGCGAGGTTAGATCATAACATTGTGATTAAATCCTCAAAGGTAGCGCACATCAGGTATGCATAACAAGAATTATAAGAAGAATGTAACCCTGTAGCCATGAGGGTCAATACTGAGGGGAGAAGACCCTTTCGAACCATTAGGGGGTAATCGTGGGCAAATTTGGGGGTGTAATCATATTAGAACAGGTTAAGGGCAGAAAGTCAGGGGTCAAAGGACATCCAAAGCTCCTAGAGTACCAGTCAGTTTGGCTTCAAGATACCATTTAGATACTTAAAAAATGGACATCAAATCTTGCAGCTGTGGTAGAGTAAATTCCACCGCAACATAAGATGTCCAAGTGGCAAAGAAAATACTTGTGCGTGTTTGATTACATTTTGTGTCTAATTTATCCAGCAGTAATAGGCGGTTTAACAGGGTGAGGAACATTTCCATGAGGGGGGTTCAGGTGCAATCCAGTTACTCAGGATTGCCTTCTTAGCTGTCAGGAGACACAGATGTTCCCAGCCGGTTGGGCTAGAGGGATCACTATTTGTGGGCCGTGGAAGTGCATGTAGTAAGCAGAAGGCTGGGGACAGTGGTCTTGTCTCATGGGAGTGGGAATTTGTGAAGGATAATATGGCGGACCAGAAGGTTTGTATGTGAGGGCAGGACCACATTAGGTGCGTGAGGTCTGGTAATGGGAGGCAGCATTTCGGGCAAGCAGTTAACCATTTGGAAGAAGGCCCCTTAGTAGGAATATTAAAGGCATGGTATGCTCTATGAACTGTTCTAAAGTATACCTCACGCCAAGTCTCATTAATTATCGCTTTCCTGATTTGTCGCCATCCCTGTTCCACTATCATTAGTGTATCATCATTGTTCATATTTAAAAATTCTGCCCAGCGCTTAATGTGGGATGGTATGGCGATGGAGGATTCCTGTATAAAGGTCGTTATATTCTGGGCAATAAGGGATAGTGGCATCTTTACCAGGGGAGAGGCGAATAAAGGGGAGATAGGTGAATGGACCATTTCTTGCCATGGTAACGTAAGGTGACGGGAGACAAAGTGGTATATTTGCATACATGGGTAACTGTGGGTGGCCGGGATATGGTACTCGGTGCGTAGTTCCTGAAAGGTCTTGAGACATCCTCGGGAGTTAAAGACATCTGCTAGTTTTACAATACCCTTAGCCGCCCAGGTCCGGAAGGCACTAGATTCAATGCCCGGTGCAAATCCCGGGGAAGATCTGAGGGGCATAGATGGGGAGATCAAATTGGGCAAGTGGAAAATTTTCCTGATCTCTCTCCATACTATCATCGTGTCTCTGAGGAGTATATTATCTCTGATGTGCTTGGGGAGGAGCCTTAATGGGGTGTTCAGGATGCCAGGGGGTGACCAGGGTTTCATCAAATGCCTCTTCAAGGGAGTATTAGTGAAAAAAGTTGTATCGTGCATCCAATCGCGTATATGGCGGAACAGGCTGGCTAAATTGTACGTCCTAATATTCGGGAGGCTAGCGCCCATCTTCCCTACCGGTTGCTGGAGTTTTTTGAAGGATATCCCCGCTCTCCTTCCCCTCCAAAGAAATTAAGTTATGGTGCTTTGGAGGGTTTGGATATCTTTATGTTTTAATAAAAGGGGTATTGTCTGGAGAGGATAGAGCAACCTGGCGAAGCTGACCATTTTTATGAGATGGCATCTACCTAAGAGGGAGATAGGATAATCTTTCCAGGTGCGTAATTCTTGAACTATTTTGTTTATAATGGGTTTGTAGTTTAAGGCATATAGATCTCGGGGTGAGCGGGGAATGGAGATCCCTAAGTAATTGATAGAATGTTTCTGCATGGACAAATAAGGATAAGTGCGGGAAAGGGTTGCTATAAAAGTCTTGTCTGGGGTTAGAGGGAGGAGCTCGCTCTTGTGGACGTTGATCCTGAGACCGGAGAAAGAGCCATAAAGAGTAATGTGGTCAAGAATGTGCGAGATTTGTGTTAGAGGATCAGATAGCAGTAGCAGGATGTCTTCTGCAAATAGGGCTAGTTTTGTGTCGTAGGGGCCATATTGATATCCTGTGAAGATCGGGGAGGATGCCAAGGTTTCGGACAGGGGTTCTATAGCCAAATTGAATAGAAGCGGGGAGAGAGGACAGCCTTGTCGAGTCCCCTTGTATAAGCGGAAGGAAGGGGAAAGGGCCGAGGAGGTATATATCTGTGCAGAGGGAGAACTATACATTGTATTTACATATTGTAAAAACATTCCTGAGAAGCCATATCTTTCCATTACCATTAATAACCAGGACCAATTCACGTTGTCGAAGGCCTTCTCCGCGTCCAAGGCCAAAATGGCCATGACAATCGAATTCCTTCCAATGCAGTGAGTATTTTGCGGACATGTAACACAGAGGATCGACCGGAGACAAAGCCCGCCTGGTCTGGTGATACAAGCTGAGGCAACATAGCGGCCAGTCTGTTGGCCATGATTTTAGATAGTAGTTTTGCATCAAAATTAAGCAAAGAGATAGGACGATATGAACTAGGAAGCGTGGGATCCTTCCCCTTCTTAGGTAATAACCTGATATAGGCTGTGCTAAACGTGGGTGGGTATCAGCCTTGTTGCAAGATACCGCTATATAGAGATACTAAGGTAGGGGAAACTTGGTCGGTTATGGATTTAAAGAATCCGGCTGATAATCCATTGGGACCAGGAGCTTTCGAGCTAGGGGAATCATGAATAGCGGCCTGTACTTCTTGAAGGCTTATTGCTGCACTTAGGTGTTCCATATCTGCGGCGGATAGGGATGGTAGGGTGACAGAGTCCAGGAAGGAGGACCCCGCTGGTAGGACTCCATTATCCGCCGCATATAAGGATTGGTAGAATTTATGGAATGTATCGCAAACAATCTTGGGATATGCGGAAATCTCGCCCTTGTCAGGGTCAGAATGTGGGATGGGGCATTATGTCCTCGGATTAAGTTCGCCAGTAATTTCCCGGACTTAATTCCAAATTAAAAAAATTCCACCTCCTTGTGGGAGCGAATTTGAAGGTCGCATTGGGCTATCCAGTGTTCACATGTGTGTTTAGCTTGGATCCATTCGGATCTAGTGTGAGGGGAAGGATCTTATCGATAGGACAGGTATGCAGTCCTGGCCGCTGTGCATGCCTCCGCATATCTCTGTTTAGTCCTCCTCTTCTGGGAGGAGAAATATGCTAGGGTTCTGCCCCTCAGGACAGCCTTAGCTGTCTCACAGAACAGGATAGGATCCCCTACATGAATTGCATTATCAGAAGCATATTCACCCCACCATGAGGCTAAATGCGCCTGAAATGTGTCATCAGTGGCTAGATAAGCCGGAAATCTCCACACCATCGGTCTTGGGGGTAGGCCCAAGTGCTGAATATCAATCGTTACCGGAGAGTGATCCGATATGACCATATCCTCCTACAGTTACTGTGGACACCTTTGACACCAGATTGGGTGAGATGAGGAACATGTCTAGGCGTGAGAAAGAGTCATGGGCATGGGAAAGGGTTTAGAAAGTGCCAAATGTCAATAAAGCCCCCCGCTTGGATCATTGTCGAGAAGTTAAGATCTTGAGCAAGGGTGGTGGAAGAGGGGCGCCCCCTGGTCCAGGAACGATCTTCCAGGGTAGTCGGGACTGCATTGAAGTCCCCCCCCCCCCCCCCCCTGTTGTGATAAGAGCTTGTCAAAGAAAGTTTTATTGTCCACATTGGGGCCATACATTTTCCAAATTTCAAATGTGGTTTGCCCAATCTGGATGGTTGTATGGGACCACTGTCCCCTCTCCAAGTCGTGTTGTTGGGCAAGTAGCGAATTATGTAGATGTTTACTGATGAGTATTGCAGTCCCTGCAGAACGGCCCACTGAGGGTGGCCCCACCACTGTTCCCACCCATGATTGTTTAAGGCGGGATATGTCCTCTCTCAGAAGATGGGTTTCCTGTAACAATGCAATATCCACCCTGTGTTTTTTAAGGTGACGTATCACTTGTCTTCTTTTTTGGGGGTGTCCTAAGTCCCTTGACATTCAAGGAGGACATTTTTAAGGCGGTTCCCATATCAACTGAGGTGATGATGTAACAGGAAGGTCATGACAGACCCATACAAAAAAAAGTCGAGTCGTTACCTGTGTCCCAGGGCTCCAGGAACGGCTCCGATTCAGTGGGCCCACTATACCTGTGGATGGGCGGTGCGACCCTTTGGGCAATAGAGCAGCGAAGAGAGTGTCGAGAAAGGTCTTCATCCACATGGCTGGATAGGTGTGAGTGCTCGTGTCTAGCAGAGCAAAAACAAGAAGAACAACAATCAAAGTATAGACTTCAACTTTAACTTTCAGGCAGGAACATATACCTGTCAGGAACTTCCTTTTTCCGGATGGTGGTGTACAGTGGTCTGGCCATCAGCGTTGGATAGGTGTGAGTGCTCGCGACTAGCAGAGCAAAAACAAGAAGAACAACAATCAAAGTATAGACTTCAACTTTAACTTTCAGGCAGGAACATATACCTGTCAGGAACTTCCTTTTTCCGGATGGTGGTGTACAATGGTCTGGCCATCAGCGTTGGGGGAAAGGTTAACGCCTCAGATAGCCCTGGTTGTTACGGGGTAGACAACTTCCGGTTGCTGCGCCCCGCCCCTTGTGAAAAGAGTCTCGTAACAAAAACGTTAACATAGAGAAAACATAAATGTAGAAGATATCTTCAACTATTTAGGATCACACGTCAATTACAGTGTACTGCTCACACACTGCAGGATGAGAGTTCCTATGTAACTAGCCCACTCAGGGTAGGAAGAATAATGGTTGTGGGGTGGCCTGGTATTCAGGACCTCTTCTTCCATGGTGGACTTTTAAGTGGTGATTCAGATTGCGTAGCATGAACGGACAGGTGTCGGTCTATATATGCCTTGGCCTGGGCAGCTGATGTGAAACGAAGTGGATTGCCATCGGGGTCCGAGAGGCGCAGGATTGCCGGGTACGCCAATATAAATTTAATCCGTTTATGCACCAGGATTTGGCATACTTCGTGGAAGGAGCAGCGAAATTTGGACAGTTCTGCAGAATAATCCGCAAAAAGCAGTAATTTGTGGCCGCCTGCTACCAGTTGGCGCTGCCTCCTGCAGGTTTGCAGGATAAGGTGTGGAGGAACAGAAGCGCTGGAGATCATTGGGCAGAATTTATTCAGAGATCCCAATAATTCTGATGTTGTTCCTGCGGGATCTGTTTTCAAGGTCATCCACCTTATCCTGCAGATATTGCAATGTTTTTTTATCCTCAGCCTGTGATCTAGCAGCGTCAGCGGCATGATCTTCTACCTCACTGACTCGGGCCTCCAAGGCATGCATCCTGGATGCCTGCACCTCCAGAGCCGCCGTTATAGGCCCCATGTGTAGTTTCAATGAATCTGCTATAACGGCGCCTATTTCTATCCGTAGATTGGAAGCCACAGTCGCTGCCAAGTGCTGATAATCGATGGGGGCATGGGGAGATACTGTAATCGACTCACCCATCGATCCCTCATCAGCGGTGTCAGTGTGCTCCATGGCCGCCGGTGCGGGCTGCGTGACTGTCGGCTCAGCCAAAACGGAGAGAGTGCGGCGGACCGGCTGCGATCGCGCTACAAATTTGTCCATGGCCTGCTGGGTAAGGATATGTGATCCAGGGACCGGGTGGCATGTGTGTCAGCCGTGATATAGTCGGTATGGATGTGGCGGGGACGGAGCTCCGGTATACACCTCTAGTCCATCCGGCGCCAGAACCGGAAGTCCATCATTTTCATTCTTACAGCTGTGTTTCTATTACTGAAAAAATAGTTGTTGAACTTGTTAAGTAATTACAATAGATTAGGGATAAGGTGACACTTTTTTTTGTTTAAATAGCAAGTTTACTTTCTGCTATGCGTAATCTGGAATATATACAGTACATTACAATAGATCCTTAAACTTTAAGAACAAAGTCCACTCTGGGTAAGTGTTTATTTTTGCAGAAAATATAGCCGTATCCTCAATTTAATGACAGAGGAAAGCATGGTAAGAATTTATTTCTAAAAAGATCAGTCTTTTACAAGTGCCCAATTGGGAAGGGGGTTTAACACCGCGGATGTCAACTGGTTAAGAATGTTTGTGTGTGTCTGGTTTGTCGGCTTTCGTGTGTTTGTATATATGCATGCGTGTGGCAATTTAACACTACTTTTCCAAGAGGGGAATGTGATAAATTGCTCCTAGGTGTCTCCCCTCTGAGAAGGAACACAACTCAACCCAAGTCTTGTCCAAGTCTTAACTCAGTGAAAAATATGGCTGTTTGTACTTTCTGATTAATTACCTCCTTAGAAACACTTTGCTTCCTTTGGGGAGCTAGAACTCAGAAACATTATGCCTGTCATTATAATGGATTATATTCCAAGTCTGGCCTCATCCTGTACCACTGGCCTTTTGTGTACTCAGAGCAACTAAAATGAAATAGTTGGAAAACTAGTTTCTTTTGTTTGCTTAAAAATTAGTTTAAAGATGCTGACTGTATGTGTCCTTTAATCTGTCTAATGAGTTGGTATTCACCTTGCCTGCTCCACATTTCCTAGCTTAGTCTTGCTGAGTAACTGTGTCCTTGTTAAGAGCAGAAAATCTCAGTCTTAGCTTACTGGGGGTACATAAGTACCAGTGCATGGGCATCCTCCAAAAGGTGGCAGCTATATATGAAGCCCATTGCAGCAGTAAGTATAAACTTTACAACATTAATGTTTAAGGCTTGTTGTAAGTGGGATTTCTTTTTTTTGGATGAATGATAATGATAACAATAAGGTGAACATTTGGACGTTTTAAATTGTGACTTTCAGTTACAAGGCAGATTTATATAATGGTATCCCACATTTCCTTATTTAAACACATAAAAACACACAGGCCACTATCTTTATTCTAAGCTTGAAATGACAATCCTACTAGAGGAAGTTGGGGTCTTAGTTAATATCACTGAAAAGTGATACTTACCTTTACTGGAAGATTTCCAAAACCTCATAGTTGCATTAACACTCAGTAGGAGAGTTCCCTTTAAAAATACACAGAGGGGCAAAGGCGGCTCTTTAATTAGGCGAGTTAGGCGGCTGCCTAAGGCCTTACGCTCACAAGGGCCTTGCAGCCCCCTAACTTAGTGTACAAAGGGGGTCAGCAGGGATGGCGTGCCGAGTGGGGGTGGCAGGGAGAAATGCGCATCTGCAGGATCAGAGCGCTCCCCTGCGGGCACTTCACCCTTCACATCTCCCTACCTACCACCCCCAGCCCAGCAGCAAGAGCAGGAGGGGAGAGAACCGACACAGAGCTGCGGCATGAGACAGAAGGAACTGGGAGGCTGCAGCGTGACACAGACCAGGCAGCCTGAATGTGCACACAGTAAACCGGGGATCGGACACCGACACATTTTCCTTGAGTTCAGAATCCTCTTTTCAAGATAAGTTTCTGTGCAATAATTTAACACATGATAGCAGTGCTGGTGTTTTTCCCATATCTGTGGATATCTGTATTTACAAAGTCTTATATTTTAGGCAGAGCAGTGCTTTTAAAAAGTGTAGATAGAACTTAATTTGAAGGGTTAAAATCACATGTAGCTTTAGATCTTGTTCCCACCAATTGCAGTGCGATCCAGAGTGGTAGCTGCTGGAACGCACAGCAATCACTCATTACACTTTCCCCTTCGTTCTGGGGCGGGAGAGGGCGTGGCGGTTTATTATAGTCAATGGCACAATAGCCATGCCCCCCTTCCGCAGTGTGATCGGACGCATGGCAAAACATTGCCTGCGTTCCGTTCCACAGCGATGTGGGGGGGGGGGCATGGCTGCGGTGTCATTGACTTCAATGCACCGCCATGCCCCCTCCCACCACAGGACGAAGGGGGAAGTTTAGTGAGTGATTGCTGTGCGTTCCAGCAGCTACCGCTCTGGAACATACTGCAATTGAAGCCCTTAGAGAAAAATTACCTTTGGGCTATAATGAGAATGTTAATATACAATCTTTAACACTTTCATTGCCTTTCACTGCATTTTTCTGCACACATTGTATAATCCACATTTTAGACCTGAAAATTACTTAAAACCCCCAAACATTATATATTTTCTGAAAGCCAAGACCCTGTAGAATAAAATGATGGCAGTTGAATATTCCTAAATTGCACGATATTAGCGCAATTTTGTAGCAAACGCAAAAATGTAGTAAAAAATAAACTGAAGTTTATTTCAGTGGCCAGAAACACAATATAATACCCATTTGTTTGTAAAATATAAAAGATGATTTAACAACAAGTAAACAGATACCCAACACACCCAGGTAAAAAATTGCGTGCATCCGTAAAAATGGCAGCAAAATACTTTACCCCAAATTGTTTATAAGTGATGTTTTAAGAGCCTGTACAGGCCACCAATTTAGAGATATCTGTGAATATTAGCCCTAAAATGATTGCTGTCACTCTGGCGCACGCGGCGATACCCAACAAGTTTAGCACAATCATCTCTTTCATACATAGGCGCATTACATTAATACGCACGGGCTTGCACGGGACTTTAAAAACATTTTTTATTCAGCGACCAGTACACAGGTGGTGTGATCGTGGTGGGCTGCTGGCAACAGAAAGTCTGCCAGCTCACCACATCCTGAGCCTGTACATAGGTCCCTCCGTGCTTTGTGCTGGGCACCAGGCAATCTAGTCCCTCTGCTGTGCCTGCATGTAGATTCAACACATGGGGGTCAGCCTGTCAACTCAGAGGGAGCCACCCTGTCCCAGTGGGTATGGCCCTGCTTTCCACACTGCTATCCTCTGCTGGGAAAGAGGCCTGCGCTCTTAGCTGCGGCTGAGCCAGAATGGAGGGGTACTTGTTGCCAGGGTCAATCTCATGATCAAACAGGTAAATACCTGACCCAGGGCTCTCTATAATTTTTCCATTTGCCCTATTAGTCTATCTGCCTGGTGGTTCTCAGCTGGGCTCAGGTAACACAGGACCCCCAGACCCTCCTTGCTCAGGATCCTGCTCATCTGCTGAATAGGCTCCACAGACCATCTCCCAGGCCACCGCCTAAATTACTATCCCGTGCGAATTCTCTCCTGCTGCAGAGTGACCGGACACCCTAAGCGTGGGTTGTAACCCCAACATCTCTGTACCTTATTGCCGTTTACCCTTTGCTGTGCCCTGATTGCAGCCCTGTGACCCTGGACTCTAACCTTACTGTACATTAATACTGTTTACCTTTCGCTGTCTCTCTTCACTCTCTCTCCTGGCTGTCTCTCTCGCTCCTGGCTTTCTCTCTCGCTCCTGGCTGTCTCTCCTCACTCTCTCTCCTGGCTGTCACTCCTCACTCTCTCTCCTGGCTGTCACTCCTCACTCTCTCTCCTGGCTGTCGCTCCTCCCTCTCTCTCCTGGCTGTCTCTCCTCACTCTCTCTCCTGGCTGTCTCTCCTCACTCTCTCTCCTGGCTGTCTCTCCTCACTCTCTCTCCTGGCTGTCTCTTCTCGCTCTCTCTCCTGGCTGTCTCTTCTCGTTCATTCTTTCTGGCTGTCTCTCCTCACTCTCTCTCCTGGCTGTCTCTCTTTGCACTCTGTCTCTCCTGGCTGTCTCTCCTCACGGTCTCTCTCTCCTGGCTGTCTCTCCTCACGCTCTCTCTCTCTCCTGGTTGTCTCTCCTTACTCTCTCCTGGCTGGCTCTCCTCGCATGCTCTCTCTCCTGGCTGGCTCTCCTCGCTCTCTCTCCTGGCTGGTTCTTCTCTCTGTCTCTCTCTCTCTTCTGGCTGGCTCTCCTTGCTCTTTCTTCTAGCTGGATCTCCTCGGTCTCTGTCCAAACTGTCTCCCATCTGTGTCTCTGTCTCTCTCCTGGCTGTCTCTCTTTGCGCCCTCTCTCTCCTGGCTGGCTCTCCTCGCTCTCTCTTCTGGCTGGTTCTCCTCCCTGTATCTCTCTCTCCTGGCTGGTTCTCCTCCCTGTATCTCTCTCTCCTGGCTGGCTCTCCTTGCTCTTTCTTCTAGCTGGCTCTCCTCGCTCTCTCTCCAAACTGTCTCCCATCTCTGTCTCTCTCTCTCCTGGCTGTCCCTCTCCCGTGGTTGTCTCTCCTCGCTCTCTCCCCTGGCTGTCTCCTGGCTGTCTCTCCTCTCTCTCCTGGCTGTCTCTCCTTTCTCCTGGCTGTCTTTCCTCACTCTCTCTCTCTCCTGGCTGTCTCGCCTCACTCTCTCTCTCCTAGCTGGCTCTCCTTGCTCTTTCCTCTGGCTGGCTCTCCTCACTCTCTCTCCAAACTGTCTCCCCTCTCTGCCTCTCTCCTGGCTGTCTCTCTCCCCTGGTTGTCTCTCCTCACTGTCTCTTCTCATGCTCTCCCCTGGTTGTCTCTGTCTCTCTCCTGCTGTCTTTCCTCTCTGTCTCTCTCCTGGCTGTCTCTCCTCTCTGTCTCTCTCATGGCTGTCTCTCCTCTGCCTCCAGGGCCGGATTCCCCACAAGGCCACCGAGGCCAGGCCTGGCTGTCTCTCCTGTGCCTCCAGGGCCGGATTCCCCACAAGGCCAGGCCTCAGGGCGGCAGGGAGTAGAAGGGTGGCACGGGCTGCATAAGGGGAGGGAGGTAGAGCTGGCTCTCCTATACAGCAGCAGGCCCCAGTGCCAGACACACACTACAGCGATTTGTTACTTAAGTCCCCTCTGTCCCTGGACCCCCAGCTCAACTGACTGCAGGAGAGTGGGGACTATTTTTTCTATTTCGGCTGCCGCGGAAGAACACAGAGAGCTGCGGCAGCCGATCATTAAGCTTTAGTTTCGGCTGCCTAGGGTGCAGAGTAGTCTCCACCCCCTCCCTTCCCCCCACACACTGCGTGCAGGGATCTCTTAGGGAAGGTGTAATGTGCCTTGGTCCAGCAGTGTTGCAGGAGATGGTGACAGACCAGCAACGAGCAAGGACTTTTCTTTTTTTGTTCTTCTTTCTACAGAAAGTTTTTGACAGTTTATAGAAGCCACTGGACCAGATACAGATACTAGATAGATTTATTCTATGAACAGACATCTGGATAATCCAAGGTGGCAGGCAGTGAGGCATAGGAGGGGAATGGGTCTGGCAATTAAATACACACTGGAGACAATACACAAACTGGTAGCACTTCACACATTTCTGGTTTTCTTCCTTGCTCATTTT
Organism: Nanorana parkeri; assembly: GCF_000935625.1. Taxonomy (NCBI): domain Eukaryota; kingdom Metazoa; phylum Chordata; class Amphibia; order Anura; family Dicroglossidae; genus Nanorana; species Nanorana parkeri. The sequence continues at coordinate 180,353 of NW_017308369.1, read as the reverse complement.
GGCAGGACTGTCTTCCTCTTCATCTTTTTCCATTTTCTTCTTTTTTGCCTGTCCTGCATTGTTGGAAGCTTCTGGCCTTTTACAGCTTTTGGGGGAGATTCTGGATCTTCCTCATCTTCTTCCTCTTTAACCTTCTTCTCACTTTCTTCCTCTGCCCACTTCCAATATAACATGATGACCAGGGGCATCCCGAGACAGGGTATCACCCTGAGCGGATACCAGGTGACACACCACTGTGACGTCATCACACATGTACGGCCAGGTATCCCGCCGGGTGCCCTCCTCTCTCCTGCAACTGTCGGGCTCTCTGGCAATGACTGAGTGCCCGACTTTTCTGAGGGGGTAACACCAAAATGACTGTCAGTCATTTTGGTGTCACCCCTCCAATGGTGTCACCCGGGTGCGGGCCGCACCCCCCTTGTGATGCCACTGATGCTGGCCACTAATATACACCGGTCCAGATCCAGATTTCAGCTGGAATGTGACTAGAGGAATCAGTTCAAAGCCCACTATGGTAGCCATTGGCAGAATAGCAGGCTTTAGTGTGAGCAAGGGCTTTTATCAGCTGCAGGTCACTTGCAGCGAGATGAGTGCGGTGTGCTCTGGGCTGTGTTGTGTAACTGGGGGCAAATTATCGCTGGGGACGGAATACGCGTACCTACACGAAGTTCATGATAGAGAAGCGCTGCAAGTGCCAGAGTATACTATGCATGATACAGTGAAGGTGACAGTCTATGGAATGTTGCGAATCTGCCTCTCCTTGTTCTCTCTCCTGACTGCCTCTCCTTGTTCTCTCTCCTGGCTGCCTCTCCTTGTTCTCTCTCCTGGCTGCCTCTCCTTGTTCTCTCTCCTGGCTGCCTCTCCTTGTTCTCTCTCCTGGCTGCCTCTCCTTGTTCTCTCTCCTGGCTGTCTTTCCACGCTCTCTTCCATATATTCTCAAAAAAAAAAAATCCTGCATGGCACTACAGTGTTTGGGTTTTGCTTGAAGAAAAGGTGACAACCCTAATCAGCTCAATGACATGGGACCAGGATCAGCGCTAGTGTAAGGCTGCGTAGGCAGCCGTCTGAGGGTGCAGGGGGAGGGTGTGTAGGCAGAAATCCTTGCACCGGCCCTTGGCCCCTCTGCTGGATGTCCACCTTGCACTACCATCACTGATCACCTCAGTTCATTTTTAATTACCGTTTGCATTTTTTTCTTTCATCATGGGTGTAAGGGGGGGCCTCATTTTGGGTTTTGCCTAAGGCCACACAAACTCTAGAGCCACCCCTGCAGAGGGGAATTTATCAAAACTGAGCTGACAAAATCTGGAGCAGCTGTGCATGACAACCAATTAGCTTATCTCTTTCATTTTCAAATCTTAACTGAACAAACTGAAGAGAGAAGCTGATTGGTTGCCATGGTCAACTGCCCCAGTTTCTGTCTGCTCCAGTTTTGATAAGTATCCCCCTAAGTATTTATAATGGTAAATCTTCTCCATAGGTGTGTGGAAATATATTTTACTTCATTCCTTCCTTTGCATAGCCTCCCTATGCCAAAAAACATTTATCTCGTGATTCAATAGTTTGCAAACCAGTCAATAGAGTAGTAGTTGTAAGTATAAGGATTCAATTATGATTCAATAAAAGGAGAACTATGAGGTGAGTGCTTTTCACTCACCTCATAGTTCTAGCCGACCTGTGACAAAGAGGCTGTCAGAGGTCGGCTCAGTAGATCGGGATGTGAGCGAACACATACCGGCGTTCGCTCACTTCTCGATCCTGTCATGGCTCTCTGCCATGACAGGGGAGGGGCTGGATTCCCCCCGCTCCGATCCTCCAGCGCTGACTAGCGGAACAGACGGGGGAGGGGGCGGGTACAGCTGGCTCTGTCTCTAGATAGGCAGAGCAAGCTGTCACTCACGCAGCTGGGCGGATCCAGACATAATTCTCGGGATCCACTTCAGCTGCGGCGTCTCAGTATACCACGAGCCGCGGCTCGCGGTATACTGAGCTTAGGGTGATGGGAGGACGCTAGTTTGTGTCCTCCTGTTACCCTAAGGAGAACTATGGGGAAAAGCCCTAACCCCATAGTTCTCCTTTATTCAACTAAGTATACAGTTTATTTATATACCAGCAGGCATTTTTTCTAGATTCTAATTTGTCATTTACTACAGATTTAAATGAAAGTTTTCCTGAGAGAATCAGGGAGGCTTCCGAAAATGCTAGTTTTCTGGCTATTATACTGACCACCAGTTTTATTACCATCTGTACATGTGTGCAGATCAATAAGTTAGGACTTCTCATTTGCATGCTTGTTCTGGGTTGGTGACTCAGGGAGTTGATTTACTAAAGCCAAACAGACTGTCCACTTTCCAAAGGAATTTTCCCTTAGCTTAGTGACTGCAGTAAAAAATTCACTTTGTAAAGAATAGCCAATCTAATAAACAGCATTTTTGATTCTGCTTGATTTGATGATGGAAATTAGCAAAGCTTCACCTCATTCACTAAGCTAAGTGAAAATTCCATTGCAAAGTGAGAAATCTCCACGGGTACTGAAGACAGAGGGTCGGCATTTCAGCCAGGCAACTAACACTTGCAGAATGAGATGTCAGCAATGTAACAGAGTTTACACTACAGTAGCTTCAGAGAGAGCATTCAGAGATTCAGCCTATCTCTCATGATGATAACTTCTGTTTCTTAACGTTTATCTCTTTTTAAGTTTGTAACAAAAACATTTCTAAAAATGTTCTTTTGTGTGTTTTAGGGTTGGTGTTTGGGATTTAGCAGTTTTTGTTTTCTATATTTTTTGAGGTATATATTAATTCTACATAATTTTGTCAGGGTCTTTTAATTTTATTCTTGGATCAGCAGCAGTTTGTTATGAGCTGAATGTGCATGAGTTTGGCCCCTTCCCTCCACCATCATGTGGAAGCTAATGTGTTCATCTGGACCACATGGTAAGCAACAGGCTCTACATTATCAGAAACATGTGCAAGTGGCCCTGTCCGGCACGCATGGGGAGAGACATTACATCTCAATCATGGCCAACAGGGTAAAGTTGATGGCCAGGAAGGATGCAGGATGGGGAACGCTGCTGGATCTGATGGTGCTACCCAGTGTCCTGCAACTTGGTAATGGTCACTGTCACAGCCACTTCCACATCTCCTGCTGCCTCAACAATTGTTGTACGATGCTACGGCACAAGGTGCCAGTGGTGTAACAACCGGGGGTGGGGCTGACGGTGCGGCTGCCCCGGGCCCAGAGATGGGGGTGGGGTGCTGGCCGCCGGGCAGTGACAAGCGGGCAGGCTGGGAGGAGAACAATATTAGGCAGATCTAAAAAGGCACATAATAGGGCTGCTCTGGAGCCCTATTGAGCAGCAACCACGATCCCATACTGCGCATAGACTCGGTAAGTGTTCCTGGCCGCTTCCCCACACCCGCACCCCAGTGTATTTGTTTTTTTTTTACAGCCTCCTCCCAGAGTTTCCTCCGGCCGCGAGTTGAAGACCAGCCAGGAGGACAATGAAAGTTTAGGCGATTACAGTACTGTACTTGCTATTATAGAACATTGAATTGAACACAGTTGAACTTGAAAGTTTCAAGTACAACTATATTCTATTTCATGTTCTATAATAGCATTGTCTTACTAATAAACTACAAGTAGGCAGTCCTACTGGGTCTTGTAGTTCTCTATGTTATGAGGCTGTATGAATTACTGTCCTCCTGAAAGTACAAGTAATAAAGTGCCAGTATAAAACATAAAATAGAACATAGTTTAACTTGATACTTTCAAGGTCAACTATGTTTTATTATATGTTTTATAGTGGCACTGTATTACTTGTACTTTCAGAAGGACAGTAATTCATACAGCCTCATAGCATAGAGAACTACAAGGACCAGCATGTCCTCATTGTCCTGTACACCCCCCACATATCATCCCGGGAACTACTATAGGAGACATGCATCCTGGAACTTGTAGTTCCCTGGGTGATAGGGGGAAAATTGTACAAGGACAATGAGGGCATGCTGGGACCTGTAGTTCCCAGAGTGATATGTGGTGTAGAGGGATAATGAGGGCATGCAGGTACTTGTAGTTGTACAGCCTCCGCATATCACCAAGGGAACTACAAGTCCCAGCATGCCCTCATTGTCCCTGTACTCCCCTATGGTGGGGATCTGCTGCCTATAGGGGAAATGTAGGGGGGTCTAATGCCTATAGGGGGGATGGATGGGATTAAGGATGCACCAATACCAGTATTGGTATTGGTGCAGATACTGGGTATTTTCACGTGTTATTGTGAAGATGCCTTATACTAAAGGGCGATACCGGCCCTTTACATTTCTTTTACATGCTCAGTTCCTGTAAGAGCCTGCACTTGCTGGGAACCTCACTGCAGCCTTGTGGGGACCTCACAATGCCTGTTTACAGCACTGGCTGCAAATCTCCTCCTCCTTCCCGCTGCCTGCACCCACCCGCACAGCCCTGGTGAGACCCACACAACAATGGTCAGAGCCCGCAGAGTCCTGGACAGACCACGCACAGCCTCCTGAGACCCCACACAGCCTCCTGAGACCCCACACAGCCTCCTGAGGCCCCACACTGGTCAGAACCTGCACAGCCTCCTGATATCCTGCACAGCCCTGGTGAGCAACACAGAGTATGTAGCTACATATTATTCTGCATTGCTGTATAATGTATTGCTGGGATTTGTAGTCCTCTATAGCCAGATGCTATTCTCCATTGCTGTATAATGTATTGCTGGGACTTGTAGCCCTCTATAGCTGGTGCCATTCTGCATTGCTGTATAATGTATTACTGGAATTTGTAGTCCTCTGTAGCCGGATGCCATTCTCCATTACTGTATAATGTATTGCTGGGATTTATAGTCCTCTATAGCTGGAGCCATTCTGCATTGCTGTATAATGTATTGAATGTATTGTACTAAATTATCCTCAGAACCAGAGGGACAGGATGGATGAGGTGGTGATATAATGGTGGTGGGGGGCGCAACATTTGTTCTTCCCCGGGCGCCCGTAACTCTGGTTACGCCACTGCAAGGTGCCACACCAAATGTTTCTGCAGCTGTTTTTCAGTTGTAAAATATTGTATAATTATTTCTACATAGTCAATCCCGTGTTGCACACCAATTTTTGCATTGGATTACAGTGCTTTAGAACTATAAAATGCCCAACTCCTAGGAAAGGCTGCCTAGATTCTGTACAATTTTCTGGCTTGCTCCTTCCCTCTGAAATTGCATCCTGTTAAAAAGGATCACATTCTGTGCATCAAATCTGAATATATTTTTGGCTTTTATCTCAGAGAATCCAGCCTGAAGTGAATAGCCGAACAGTGTTCGGCTCACTTCACTTCTGATCGGTCATTCACTCGGCTGCACTCGGCAGCTTCGTGAATAGACCCCACTGTGATTTTTAATTTCAGATGAAATCTGCCTGCTCTCTTCCTCTAAAATTGCATAATAATAAAAGGATAACACACTGTGCATCAAATATATCATTATTTTGTTTTTTGCCACAGAGAGAGGGCACTATAATTTTTAATTCCAGGATAAAAATTGCCTGTTTTTTTCCTTTTAAAGTTGCAGCCTAGTCAAAACGCATACTGTCTGAATTGAATTGAATCCATACTACATTTCTGTTTTTATCTCGGAAAACATACACTAATTTTTATTTCACAAAAAACCTGCCTGATCTCTTCCTTTGAAATGGAAGGCTGCTTACATAGAGTGCATTAAGTATGAACAGTAATTCTGGCTCTTGTGTCTGAAATATTACACTTTTTATTTCATTAAAAAAACTGACTAGTATTTCCCTCTTCCAATGCTATTAGTAAAAATGCTTACATGATGGGCAGCATGCATGACATGCATTTTGTCTGGCTTTTGACTTTGACATAAATAACATAAAAACTGCCTCATCTCTTCTTCTAACATAGCAGCCAAGTAAAACTACTCACACAGTTACATAGTTACATAATATTTGAGGTTGAATAAAGACACAGGTCTATCAAGTCCAACCCTCGTGTGTCTGTGTGTGTTTGTGCATGTGTGTGTGTAAATATAAGTCTCTGTGTGGTTTAGTGTTTAAGAGTACCTGTACCCATGTATGTTATGGTCTCCGAGGAAGGTATCTAAATGATTTTTGAATTATTCAATACTCTCTGCTGATAGCACTGCTTGTGGAAGAGAGCTCCACAATCTAACAGCTCTAACTGAAAATAAGCTTCTGCGCCCTTTGTGGTTAAATCTTTTCTCCACCAATTTTAGGTGGTGGTGCCATCACCGCCAAACATTTTGTACATCAAAATCATATCCCCCTTAATCGCCTCACTTCCAGTGTGAACAAGTTTAAATTTAGCAACCTTGTCTCATAGCTTTGGTCTGCCAGCCCCTTAATTAGCTTAGTAGCCCTTCTTTGGACTCTGGCTATTGTCTCTGAAATATGGCACTGAAATTTTCATTTCAACATAAAAACTGCCTCATCTCTGGAATGTGGGGTTATGCTTTTGAAGTGCTTTTGTTTGTTTTTTAAAGTATTTACTTATATCCCTATAGCGTTTAGATCTATTTTCTTTTCTCCACCACTTAATTCTGGCAAATTACTCTCACATAAAAAAAAACTGGTATCTTTGCAAAAACTACCTAAAATACACTTGTTTTTGTGTGGAAATCATTCAAATTGGCATGCTGCTGCTGTAGGTAAACCAATGAATAATTTGAAACTAAACACAATTGTTACACATGCAATTTATGTGATTATTATTATTATTATACAGGATTTGTATAGCGCCAATAGTTTGCACAGCGCTTTACAATATAAGGAAGACATTACAGTCACGATACATTTTAAGACAAGATGGTAAGAAAGGGCCCTGCCCGTGAGGGATGCCAGAATACAGGGTTGTGATGTTTTTCTGGAGAATAACACTGTTTCCTAATACCACCAAAGGTATCTCTAAAGCATTATTTTCTACCCATCTCCCTCAAAGTCGAATAAAATGGAGGGCCCTTTCCCCACTAAATGCAATTTAAAAAAAAAACATTTCTGCATTGGTACCTTTCCCTTTATGGCAGTGCCCATACCCTTTTTTTTAACAATCACTTGTTTCTAAGCTTTAGAAATAACCAAAGTTGATTTCCAAGATTCCTTCCTATTGATTTCAAAGGGGTTTGAATTAATGTTCACAATATCTGAATGTTTGGTGTCTAAATGAGTTGTATCTTGTGCCTCATTGGTATTGCCTTTTTAGTAAGGTATCTCAATTACCATAGGAGTTTTGGAATAAAGTAAACTTGAGCATTTGAGATTAATGAGAGTTCAGTTATAGGTTATAATAGATCACTCCCCCAGTCTCACAGATGTGTATTCTTTAAACTGCACTCCAAACCATTTATTACTTGACCATTTACAAAAGGGCCTCATCAGAAGTTCTTTAAAGACCTTGACTAGTTGAGGTTTATGATATATCTGCATTCCTTGTAGATAAAGGTTTCACCTGTCATTAATGCCTAGCCAGAGAGCAGATTTTGATGTGACTGTCTTGTGACCTGTGAATTTTAGGAAAAGTAAAGGGGGAATTGTGTTTGGTACTACTCCATTTTCTACCCACAGTGTGGGGAGAACACACAGACCTCACTTTCATCACATTCAAGAATGTGTCGTGAGAAAACTGGAAGACTTGGGATCAAATGATCATAGGTTTAGGTGAGCAAACAAGGTTTTTAGGTAGTATTACATTTAACTCAGCAATTAATTAGAGGAAGTCAAAGGGTAGTGTGGGGGGCAAATTCCCTGAGATCAACTTTAAAACTAAAAATTATGTTTCTTTAAATAATGTTTAGATTTGGTGATTGGGAAGGCAATATGATGTGTGGAGGCATTAGAATCACAGAATATGGGAAAAATATAAGGAAACACTATTTGCATTTCAAGGTACTCCTTTTTCTGTTAAATGGTTTCATATTTTTAAATAATTTCAATTGCATTGTCTGGCAATATAAGTACATTGCAACGCTTTGGTGCATTTCCATTAATTTCACATACACTTGCCAAGTAACATATGCTCCATATAGCACCAAACTGCATCACTTTACATAGTACATTGAACAACAGTTTCTGTCCTATGAAAAAAGCTGTGACCTTAGCCTAATCTTTTGTTATGTTGTGCTTTTACTTAAATCATATCAGCAAGGTGTATGTAAAGACAATTCCTTACCTAAGGCTTACTCTGTTGAGCAATAGCACTGTCAACCTTTACTTGACTTGGACTACAAATAGCCTTGCTGACACACAGTGCGCTGACACACGCTACCATAGTAATCGCAATGAAACTGCGGTGTTCAGCCAATGTTGATGTAAAACATGCACAGGAAGTTCCTACAAAAGAATCCGCGCAGTGCTGGGAAAAACCCCCAAAGCAAAACTATTTTTATCAAAAAACTATTCAATCCAATTTTACTTATAGTGTTCTAAAAGTATTCTTTTATATGTTTAGTTCTACTTTAATACAATTAACCTTTGCAGCTGCATTTGTAATTATCATTTGTCATTACTTTACCACTATGAGGGTTATACGCTATTGAGCCAAAGGATTAAGCCGAAGCATCAGCTAATTCTTCTGCTCAATTCAGCCACCAGAGCCCTTCGGTTCAGCCGAACTGAAGGGCTGCTGTACAGGCTATTCACAATAGCCCATACAGCAGCCGAACGGCTCAGCTGAGCCTTGGCTGAGCTGAAATCACATTCGCAGCTGGGAGAATGGTTTGCTGAAGGCGGAGCCAGCTATGACATCTGGCTTTTTTTTATTTTGGTGAGTCGGCGTAGTCATTGACAATGCTGGATGACGTGGATTACTTTGTTGGATCCATTTTTTTTTCAATTAAAGGGATTGTCAAAAACCTTTGTTGTGGGTTTTTTTCAAGTAAGGGACTTTTACAAGTCTTGGGTTTTTCTTTACATTTTTCTTTAACATTTTAGTGAATGAGTAGGGGTACCCCTTACTCATTCACAAGGGGGGGCAGCATCTGGGTGTCCCCTTTATTAAAGGAGGTACCACGATGCAAATGAAACCCCCTACCTACAGACCCCCACAACCAACACCCCAGGGCTTGTGGGGAAGAGGCCCTTGTCCCCATCAGCACAAGGACAAGGTCAGGGAACCCTGGAAAAGCACCCTCCCAGTGCTGAGGGCATGTGGCCTGATATGGCAGGGAGGGGGAGGGATGAGAGAGCACTGCCAGGCCTGTTTTTGGATTAAGGGTCTGGTTAGGGGGGATGTGCTCGGCAGCATTCGGCTATTTACTCACTGCTAGGTTTGGGCTCGATGTATGAGTGTAGAGTCATGATGACTCTGCCCAATCATGGCTCACCCTGTTACAACTGTAAACAGTTGGGCGGAGCTAGCTGTCACTGCTAGCTCTGCCCAAATGTTTATATGTTACCGGCATTTGTCAAAATGCCATTATGCGGCCAGTGTTCGTCGCAAGTGAACGGGACGGCGATCCTCATTTTAAAAAAAATATTATTTCTATGTATTTTTTATTGTTTTATTTTGTCGAGTCATCGTCATCATGGTTAACGCTGGACATCACGATTGACCCTGGATTACATCGGTGGATCAATTTTTTTTTTTTTTTTTTTATAAATAAAAGACTTGTCAAAAACATGTCTTTTGGTTTTTTTTCCAAATAAAAGATTTTTTCAAAAGTCTGGACTTTTTTTAACAATTTAATTCAATCCTTTAGTGAATGGGTAGGGGTAAGCCCCCCTGCTCATAGACCCCCACAACCAACACCCCATGGCTTGTGGGGAAGAGGCCCTTGTCCCCATCGGCATGGGTACAAGGTTCTTTTCCAGGGCGACCCTGGAAAAGCACCCTCCCAGTGCCGAGGGCATGTGGCCTGGTATGGGAGGGAGCGTGGGGGGGCTCACTCGTCCCCCTCATTTCCAGCCCTGCCAGGCCTATGCTCGGATCAAGGGTCTTGTATGGAACTGTAGGGGGGACCCGACGTCCCCTCCCCCCCATTTTGGGGGGTGGGTTTCCTCCTTAAAATTCCTACCAGACCTTAAGGGTCTGGTAGGACTTTAAGGGGAACCCCACACACTTTTTTTTGTTTTGTTTACACTGTGTCCCTACTAGATATTCCTACCAGACCTTAAGGGTCTGGTTTGACTTTTGGGGGGAACTCCACGCTTTTTTTTTTTTTAATGGGGTCCCTTTTAACATTCCTACAAGGACTAAAGGGTCTGGTATTGTTTGGTATGAATTTTAGGGGGAACCCCATACCGTTAAAAAAAAATGTGGTCCCTCCTAACATTCTTACCAGACCTAAAGGGGGTGATTTACTAACCTAAACACACGCACTCACCAGGTGCGTGTGATTTTCACACAGCAAAACATATTTATCAACCAAAAAGTCTCTAAAAGCATATTTCCACTAATGCCATATGTGGAAAAATCATGCACATGATGCATATATAATGCTGCTTCACAGTTTAGACAAAAATGGTTAGCTCATGCATTTACATTCCTGCATTCATCAACGCAAGCAACACAACATAGAGCTAATTTACACAACATCACCTTGCAATTCATGCTTGGCTTTGCACAACACACCTGCTGGGTGTGTACACACTACAAAGGTGTTTAGATTCCACCCATAGATCATGCTGGGAGGGAACACACTACAGAGGTGTATACATGTTCGTGGTGTGTTTATAAGGTTAGTAAATCAACCCCAAAGTGGCTGGTATTGTTTGGGAGGGGGAACTGCCAGCTTTAAGAATAAAACATTTTTTGTTTTTCTTTAGAAATGTCAGTTTTGCTGCAACAGGTTCTATACATCATTTGCCATTTTACAGGCAGGTTAAGGGGACTCTCCAAGCACAATATTTAAAGGAATTTTTCATTTTTATTGTTACCCTTTAAGTGATGTTAAAACCACTGCTCCTTTAAAACTGTATTTTTGAAAAGTTTGTTTTTCATTGATTCCTGTCCCCCACCTTTTATGGCCAATAACTTGCATAAAAGCCCTCTTAAAGGGGACAATTGTTTTTGAAAGTTCTACCCGCATTGACTTGCATTGAGTTTGAGTTCGAACTTTTTTGATATTCTAAAGTTCGAATATGAACCTAACTCGGGCCTGTTCGGCCTATCACTACTCACTGCCGTTCTATTCCTATGAGAATAGGGGCGAACAGCAGCGAGTGAACTGCCGGAGTTTCAGTTCAGCCGATCGAGATGTTGGATCGCCTGAGTCGAACAGCTTCTTCACTTTGGCTCAGCCGAACATGCTGAGCATGTTTGGCTGACCCAAGCTGGCCGAAGCCAGCCGATGTATGGCTGATTTTAGCCGATTTTTGGTTGAAATCAGCTGTGCAAGGCTGAAGTGAATAGCCGAACGGCGTTCAGCTCACTACACTTCGGCTTGGTTATTCACTCGGCTGCCTTCGGCAACTTAGTCAATAACCCCCTATACATTTTTTAATACTGTATTTCCATGCTTTCTTTATTTTTTCTTCCCTTATATTTAAGTGCGTAAGCCAAAAGAAGAGAGGTGGACATTAACTCTTTCGGACAACACTGCATTTTTTAGTTCTAAGGGGTCTGAGACCTTAACTTAGAACACAGGACTCACTCTGCAAATAGGGAACAGTCATGGGGGAGATCCCCAACCTACAAGACAGGCAACCATGGACACAGAGATTACCCTCATCAGCTACCTCAAGTCACCAAATACAGGAAACATCCATCCGAAATAACCCAAGCCGCAGGACAGTGGATGTGAGGTCCATCATGCACCAAATCTCAAGTACTCATCTCAGGAGCCCATGTCTTCCTATGACATACCCAAGGGTGTTGTACAACCACATGCTCAGCCCAATAACAGAATGCCAACTTGGAATTGGCTTTTTAAAGCAAAAATACATTTGATTAAGTAGAAAAGTACAGTTCCAGCTTGACGATACAAAACTCCATTAAACACTTCAACATTAATTTCAATTGAAGTAGCTTTAAAGGGTTATTACACCCTCGCGTGTTTTTGCATATATCTACTGCTAACAAGCAGTAGATACATGCAAAAACATTTTTTTTTAAAACTTTTAAAAAGGGTTTAAACTTACCTGTGTCTTCGCTGTGCACTCCTGTCCGAACATCTGAAGAGGCTCGGGCAGCCGCAAAGGATCTTGGGGTGGGCGCAGAGGAGGACAGAGGAGTCTGTGCTGGATCGGAGACCCGCACCAGCGCTGGAGGGTCACCTGAAAAGGACAGTAAAGAAGAAGATGATCGTATTAAGAGACATCATTTAACATCCCTACAGCAGGATTGGGAAGGGAGAAAAAAAGTTTGACTTCAATGTCACTTTAATGCTCAGATAGACTTTAAGCTGCATGACCCATCTCCTTTTTATGGAGTCTCTGCCATTACCACAAACTCCACAGGGGAACAATACCACTCCCTCAGGAGGAACCACAGCATGGGTTACTCACATCCTGGCTCTCAACACAGAAACTCCCTTCTGACATGTGCCACTCCTTAAGCTGTCTGCACGGCACACCAATAACAACTGGCTCCACCAACAACTCTATATTTTCCAATCACTAACTAAACAGACTATCAGTGCCAATACCCAAGAATACTAGGGGCAACACTTCTTAAAAGGGCCCTACAAATGTTTACTATGCTTAAAATACCAACAACAGAACAAAACTAAACTCTATTAACAAGCCATTTTGCAAAACACATTTCTTTATTTATCCTCCAATAACCTCCATGTACAACCATTTCCCAAGTATATTAGCTAATATACTGACCAATGACCATCTTTATTTCAGACATTAAGCTGTACCAGCCCCTCACAAAATGGCTATTTAAAGAGCAGTTTCACTTTTGTTGAGAAAAAAAAAATCAATCCTGTTTGGGTGATCTGTGTACATTACAAGGATTTTTAACAAACTTTGTTGCAGTTTCCTACCTGTTTCTAAACATGTCCTTTCCAAATTGATCCCTGAATGGGAGGGTCTGGGTTCAATATAATCAGCTGGTGAATTTCCTGTGTTGTGATAGGCAAAAGTGCAGTGTCGGCATCCCTTCAGTAATAATTAACCCTTAGGGAGTATCTCGCCAACAATGAAATTCTTATTGCGAGGGTTGCAAAAAATTGCATTTGTATCTTAGTTCAGACTTCTGGGAAAATCAGTCAGCCAGTCACAGAAGCAGGAAGTGACATTTCTGGGGGCGTTCCATACACCAACTATGTACAGAACATCTCCAGGTCACCATTTTCATTGAATTGTTTTCACAGATTTAGAATATTACAGCAGCTACAGTTTTAAATGAAAAGGTTTAGTATCATTAAATTACAAAATGGTGCGTGCGGCAACAATATATATTATATACATTTTTGAAAGCTTTTTTTCCTTTTTATATTTTTAAAGTGGAGTTACCCTTTATGTGTGTTGCAGCAGAAATTCCTGACCCACTTTTTAAATCACTCTTCTAGTATCAGATGAGAGATACCATAGTGAACACATTGCTATCAAAGTGGCACACATAGTGACTTACTATAGGAGTTATAGATATCAAGTGACAGAAGCATCTGTGACATTCAGTGTCCTCTATGAGAACTATATTTGCTTTAACATCCAAATTGCTTTCATAATGCTGTTTGTACGATTGCTTTATGTATGGATAACAAGTAAGAAAGAGAAAAAAATGATAGTCACTGGAACTAAAATGGGTGATTTTAAATCATAATAAAAAACAGAACAAGCAGATGTTATCTTCTGTCATATTCAGGGTTTTTATTTCATATATTTTATTTCAGATAAGAAGAACACACAACATATTTTTGTGTCGTAATCAAGTTGAAAAAGCCATTTTATGAAACATCACACTACCCCAGCCAACCCTTGCAAAGCAAAGGACAATTTCCAGGCATTGTTTCTGAGAAATCTTAGATACTTTCCTCAGAAACCTAGAAATGAAGCAAAAATTTAAATTGCTTTCAATTCAACTTGAAACATAAATTCAGAGGAAAAGCCTGGTTGCGAAAGAAACATTTTTTTAACACTGGGAAATGGGGAAATGCTATAAATGTTTGTGCTATGGTCACAGAATATTCACTTTCTTTTTTTCTGTAGGACATAATATATATACTTATATAAGTGCTTCACACATTTTGTCAGAGACAGAGGTAGACTAAGTGCCTCCCACTTGCCATTTAGAAAAGTTCCAGGACATTTAGCTATGCAATAACTCAGACTGTCCCAAGGCTCTGCTGCCATCAATCTAGGAGTAGCTTGTTAGAGGTTTTGCCATTCTATAAGAAACTGCCTTGGGTGGTTCAAAATTTGAGGAGTAGCTGTGTAGCTTTGTGTACAAGATATAATAAATTAGCTATACAGTAGGCTACTTATACATTTAGCTTGCATGAATTTGTGTTTGGAGGAAGGAAAGTTCGGCACTTTCATCTTCAAGGTTGTTGAGTGAAAGCAGATGCCACATATATTGGGAATGGTGCGAGGGGGCAGTGCACATATCAGACAAGGGAGGAAATGCAGCTCTAATTGGTAAGTACATAAAGGATCAGCCAAACATTTCATAGTGTTTGGATATCTACAGCCAGACATGTCAACATGTAGAGATTACCATAAGCCATACTTGCTTTATAAACCAGTGCACTGGAGCATAAAAAAGTTAATCTGACACATCTATCCACTACTTGAGTAATTTAACGCCTATTTTTTGGATTTGTGATAAAGGTGATGATGTGTAAATACCTTATTTTCAAAGGTATTATACAGGGTTTTTAATGTTTTTTTTAGACATTAACCACTTCTACAGGCATGTTATACCCCCTCCATTAACAGGCCATTCTTCAGTTTCCAGCGCTGTACAGGTTTGGCTGAGATTTCGTCCTTCACGCACCACTGTAACAAAATTAATTTTATATAATTTTTTAGGGACAAATAAAGCTTTCTTTTAGTGATATTTAATAACCGCTTTTTTAACATTTTAACTCTATAAAGTAGACAAAAAAAAGCCAGCTTCTGCTATTTTTGTACAGGTCATAGACAGAAGTAGGAGGAGGTGAAGGGGTTAATGTACAGGTCACATGCAGTGGGAGGATGGAGATGAAGGGGTTAATCTACAGATGTGCAGGATAGAGCTTAATATACACATCAGAGTAGAGATAGGCTGGAGGTAACATATAGGAGAGGAGGGAAGGTGAAAGGGTTAAAAAAATATATTTTACTTTTTTATTGTTGCTGCTGCTTGCTTTAACTCTAGGAAGCAATAAATGGATGACTCATCCATTCAATACTCTCTCCTGCCTATGATGTAAGTGAGAGGAGAGGGCTTGGCAATGTAAACATTGCCTATGTGATCGCTGTAATAACCAATCATAGCAATCACAGGAGGCAGAGCCAGTCTGATCAGCTCTGTGTCTAAAGGTGCCCATACACTGTATGATTTTCGTACGAGAATCGCGGGAAATCCCGCGATCGTACGAGAATCGTACTTGACCATCGCAAGACAAAAGTCTTGCGATGGTCGTAAGGTGTATGGGCACCTTAAGGCCGCTGTTCCCCACTGTCTATTGACAGCAGGAGCAGCAGCTGCAGCAGCTACAGGCACTAACAGACACGCATTCAGGGAAGGAAGTTCAGTGGCCAGTCCGCAAGCAGTTAATGTGAATAGATCAGCTTGGTTTAAGTAATCTTATCAAAGTTTAATAAAATATATGTCAAGCCAAAACCTTTTTCTTAGTGTAATCTTTTGGAGAAGGAAAATAACTCTTGTTGGGTTTTTACTGCTATCCCCCTGGTCCCATTAGAGATTTCCCCTCACTTCTTGTCCTACTGACAACAGTATACCAGACAGGAAGTGGGGGTAACTTTTTAATAGCAACACAAAAATGCTTTTTATTTTTAGTAGAATAGAAGGATAGAACCCCTGTCATATATTATTGGTGCCTTTGTCTCTGTTGCAGACTTCACCTCATTTCCTGTCTGGTAAAACGGTTGACAGTATGTAAAAAAGTTATGGCCAATAACTCTAAAGAAGCACTGGAGAACAGTTAGGCCCTGTTTTTTCCGCGCTGAAACGCATGCAAATTAAAATCCCATTTGGGCCAATCATGCATCAGCCCATGGGGGCTGAATCGCACGTAACGATACCCCTGTTATTTAACCCCTTCATGACTGAGCTTGTTTTTAGTTTCTGTTCGTTAATGACTGACACACTTTTCCCTTGTGTGATTCTTCCACGTCCGTAATATACTTTCTTACTAAGTGCACCTACACATATTATATATTGTTTTTCAGAGGACAGCTATATATTTATATCACATATGTGTACCTAACGCTTCACTTAGGAAAAAAAAATTTTTTTAAATTGAGGAATTTTTTTTAAAGAAAACACCTTTTCCGCTGTTTTGATTTGTAGTATTTTTTAGAAAAATAGCACCGCTAAAAAAAAATGCATTAAATACATTCAATTATTTGTCCTTTATTTGGAAAAAACCCACATCCCTATGATTTTAGAAATGTTTCTGTACTTCTCAGCCTAAAACTACAACCTACCATTTTTTTCTTTATCTTTTTTCTCTAAAAGTTAAAGCTAAAAGTGGTCACCTGGCATACAATGTCACTGTCACTGAGTGTCACACTTAGTGACAGCTACATACTTTGAACATCACTGTCATGAGGGGGTTAAATTAAAAAAATTAACCCCTTAGGGTGAAAAACTAATCTGCAGCTCAGCTGCAGATTTTCATAGTAATGGGTTATTACCTTGCAAGATTTCTCACCCCAGGGAGCAATTGTACCCGCTACCTATTCCCCAGCTCACAACATTTAAAAAAAAAAAAATGTATCCATAGATTTGTATTCAGGGTTTTACATAATACAGATACTGGTAACAGTCTTGTGAGAATCAAGCAATGTATTACAGTAAAAGTCACTACTCAGAATAAAGTTACCTCTGTTACAAAGATTAGCAAGTAAGGCACAAAGTTAAATATGAGTATACTGCTATACAGTTTGTGTAAACAGGTTTGAATGCCACAGGTGCCCGTACATGTCTCTGAGTAGTGGGGGGTAAGGGGGAGAATAGAACATAACAAAAGGAGAGGGGGACAACATAGGGCATAATAGGGTGAATCAGAGCTTGGCACTACAAGTTGCCTCCCTGCGTAGAGGGAGTGTTCGTTTCGGTGGCAAACCATAAGGTCACAGATGCATCCGGGCTGAACAAGGATAGATGCATACAGGGTAAAAAAAACAGTAAGAGATAGTCACGTAGGTAAACAGGAAGATACTTCCTCAGGGTTTATTGCTACGAGTAATTCCATCACCCCAGTCCTAAGTTGCAACAACTGTTAGTCAACCAGCAATCCCAGTCTACTAAGAATCTACTCTCTTTACAATGAGCTCTGCCGAAAAGGTGTTCAAAATGCGAGTGCGTGTTGAGTATTTCAATTACCATGGGCAGGGTCGGGATGGACACTTGTTTCCAAAGTCTAGACACAGCAAGTCTAGCTGCTATAAATATACGCGTTGCAACTATTCTCAGGGGTATCGGCCAGTCAAGGATGCCAATCCCCAGTAAGGCTAACTGTGGACTAGGTTGACATTGTATGTGAGTGGTCTCACTAATAAATATAAAAATTGAATTCCAGAACGGAGTAAGCAGGCGAGAGTGCCACCAGATGTGGGGAAGCGTTCTGTTTTATGTGGTAATAATGACAGTATAAGCCATTAGTGTACAGAAGTCATGTTCTTAGAAGGGAACCCACGGAACAGGAAATGCATCACAGGAAACAAGTGCCACAGAGATGAATCATAGAGTTGCATATAAACTAAACATAACACTCATAACATCTCCCTCTTAATAAATGATCATTGTGAAATGTGGATGAATCCTTGTAATAACATATTTACAGGTTAAGTCTTTTGGGTGGTTGTGAATGTGTACCACTGTGGGTGAAAACTGGCCCTCGTTGTATAAAGTGTTTCTTAGCCCTCTCCGAGGTTACTGGGCTCTTCTCACCATTTACTGGCATGCTCTGCTCTTCACTCCCGTCCGATATACCTGCTTGCTCCGGACTGTCATTAACATTAGTCTGTGGTATCATCACTGTACATTCCCTACCACCAATTGGTGAGTTTGCCCTTGCATTACCAGGCGAGTCTGGCCTGTCAACTGGATAATGTGAATCAGGCTTTTCAGCCACACGCAGATCCACACGATTGCGACGATAGAGAGTTCCATCAATGTCCACAAGATAGGAGCGTGGTGCAACCTTTCGCAGACAAGTACCCATTCTCCAACGACTTGTTCGATCTCCAGGCAGCGGTTTCATACGGATTCGTTCCCCAATATTCAATTCAGGCAAATCTCTTGCAGGTGTGTCATATTGTGCCTTGAACACTTGCCTCTTAAGCCGTAACTTTTCCGGTACCCCTTGTATCACAGAGGGTTCAAGTAACTTGTTGGTGACAGGTTAGTGGAATGGTAGGGTCAAGTTCAAAATGAACCTCTCCTGGAACAGATACTATGGGGCCATCAAACACATCACTATAGACTTTGAGGATTTGCTGTTGTCAGTGGCCTTGTCAAGGAGTTTGCAGACTGATTATCGACATTATGTAGCTCAGCAGGAATGGTGAACTGCATCAGACCCAGGTGCTCACATGTTGAACCAGACAGTAGCGGTTTCTGATTGGCTTCCACAATCTCAAATTCAAGTTTGTGCATATGTCCACGTATGCAGCATTCTGTTCGGAAACGTCCCATTGATTCCATTAGCTCCCCTGAATATAATTTCAGTTTGGTGCCACTAGGCTGAAGAGGTGCCCTAGGTGCCAGTTTCATTTTGTCTTTTAAACTCATGACATTACATGTTGCACCCGGGTCCAGCTGGCAGGGTTGGCATATATTATTTAGTCTGAGATTTACAAACCATTTTTGGCCTTTAGATTGTACAGCACCAATGCATTCCTTTGTGTAAACCACATCAGTGCTAAGCAAGTGTGCATTCTCAAGATCTGACATGTGCTCAACTGTGTGCAGTTTCCTTGCTTCTGTTTTACTAGACAAACACACTCCAGCAAAATGATTTAATCTACCACATGCTCTACAGCTTTTCCCATATGCAGGGCACTGTTCTTTCTCTCGTATATGCACATTGCCACAGTACCTGCATGATGCAGGCGTGCTCCCAGGTGAGTTGCGTTGGTGATTTTTGTGCTGAAGCTTGTGCTGGTGGTTCTTCAAGCTTGGCTGTTGCTTGGAGGCTGCATTAATACCGTCAGTCTGATAGGGGATGCCTGGAGGCATTGCTACATCACTGAGAGGAGTCAGCAGAAGAAGAGCTGCATTATGGTTATCAGAGAGAAGTGCCCTATGACATTGGATGGAGGGAGCAAACACAGGTACATTAGCAATAGTGGCCAAGAATCTCAAGCGGATATAACAACTGCCCTGGGGTAGGGCAAATCTACAATAAAAACACAATACTGAAAAAAAAGGAATAGTCCAAACAGAAAAAAAACAACGGTAGTGTGCATGGCACACAGTGACGTAGGAGAGATAGCAGTTCCAGACAATAATCAGGAATGGGATCCCGAGTTTGTGTGGTGTAAGACCGGCATCAAAGGTTACCTGAGGAATAGGTAAGATGAATCAGCGGGTGGTCCAGTCCAGGGGAACACGTTGTGGGAGACTGCGTCTGGATGAAGGCTGAGGAATGCGTACATCAATACCACAGGCTCGCAGTGATTTTGCAGCATTGACTGGAGTGAGGAGAGGGACCACTTTGTCTTGATAGGAGACTAGTAGATTTGTGGGAAACCCCCACAGATAGGGGATCCTGGTGATCGTGGCATATTCCCTTCTCTTTTGGGCCATGGCAGCAGAGATGTCAGCAAAGAGGGAGACGTCAGAGTAGGGCTCTGGAAGAGATGCTGTTTGGTTATAAACATCAGTTGTTCCTTAAAGTGACATTAAACCCTCAGATTTTTTAACATAAACCAATACTGTAATGTGTGCCTTACTGTAATCCATGGTAGTTTCCCTTCTCTTTGCTGCTCTTCCTTTTAAATCCTCATGTCTTCTCATGCTGGGGGAGAACTTCCCTTTGCAGCTGAGTGCATCTTCCTGACACCATGTATTCATTCCAGAGACAAGGCAGTCTGCTGCGAAACATAAGTTCTGCCCAGCATGAGAACAGATACAGATTTAAAAGGAAGAGCAGCAAAGAGAAGGGAAACAACCATGGATTACAGTAAGGCACACATTACAGTATTGTTTTATGTTAAAAAATCTGAGGGTTTAATGTCACTTTAATGTGAAAAAAATTGATCCTTGAAATCACATCCCTGGGCGCGGACGCTGGAAGGTCTTTAGGCTTGAACAATCTATGTGATCTGTCTAGAATCAGATCAGCAGGTGGATGATGGGGGAGTAAAGTGGCGATGAGACGCTGAAGGTATCGAGATAACTCATTAGCACCAATCGATTCACTGATCCCTATAAATTTGATGTTGTTGCATCTGGATCTATACTCCAGGTCCACAACTTTTTCCTGGAGTTGGTGGATTAACATCTGCAGATCAGTATATGCGTCAACCAGGTCATTAAAGGCCGACGCATAACCTAGGTCAGACACCTGGGAATGTATAGATTGTAAGGAGGCTTTAAGATTGCTCTGCACGTGCACAGCATAAGAAACATAGTTTTAATGGATGCTTCAGATGCAGGATTGGAGGATGCAGGGAGAGTTCCAGGGATTGCACTGAATCAGAAGGGCCTGTGATAGAGAAGGATTGGTAACCGACAGCTTCTTACTTACAGGGCCCCTGGATTGCTGCGAATTCAGCAGAGAGGTAGTAGGTCTTTTAGAGATCTCCTTCAGCGGTGTCAGCATGTCAGTGGTGCTCTCTTCCATATCAGACTCAGTGCTGCCTGTGGAGCGGACGTCTGAAGATCCCCCTGCACGTGCTGCTGAGGTGCCATCTTGCCTGCCTGAGGTGAACGGCTGGGGGTAGAAGTCTGTGAGCCTCCTGGGCCCCTTGGACTTATCTTTCCCCTTAGGCATGGCTGGCGGGGATGTCGGCACCTGTGCGGCTGAGGAGGGAGGTCCATCCGGCTTCAGTGTGCGCTGTGAGTAGCTGCGTGATCGAATCCCAAAGCGCAGCTCCGGATCAATCGGCCATAACAGTCCGCGACCAGACCACGCCCCCCCATTTTTAACATTTTTATGTATTTAATTATATCAAGCAGTCATTGTGAATGAATCTCATTATTACTGCTTGATAGCGTAATTAATTTTTGGTTATTATTAGGCTGCTATTATTGGCTGCTTCAAACAGCCAATAATAACCTTAGTGACACTGATCCTGCAGCATTTCAGGATCAGATGTCACTAAAGGCTACTGATCGTCCCCGCAATGATCAGAAGCCTGCAAAATTGTTTTAGCAATGGAAACATGTAGCTAAATGTTTCTATTGCTGAAACTTTAGGAAAAAAAAGACGGTATACATCAGGATTTCCCGATCTATACCAGCTGTCAGTGATGGCCAGAGTTGTAAAATAGCTGTGTCTAAAACCTAAAAAATATATATTTTTTGGCTTGACATACACTTTAATCTTGTAAAGCATTGTGTGTATCGTTGGTAATTTTATGTGTATAGGGGCAATTGTATACAGGCTCTGTTCTGCTTTGCAACGCCATATAATAGTCTTACTACTCCTTCACAAATGCAAGTCTAGTTGCTGACTTATTGTAAACTAATTACCCATGTGATTGATAGGGATGAGCTATAGGTTTGGGTGGACCATGAGTTTAACCCGAAGTGAAGTTGTTTGCAGTTTGAGAAAACAGCAAACTATTGTGATTGTTAGTTGCCATAACAGCCAACTACCAATCATGCACTTCCTGGCCTTTGAACTGTGATCAGGTGTCCTAAATGGACCAAACCTGAAAATGTTCTAATATGCAAGTACCCTCCCTATAAATCTCAGGGTTCTCAGCAGCCTTTTGTCAGTGTGTGTGTGTAGACTTGGAGTATATAGGGACAACTTTCAGGGAGCAATTCTTCTCAGTGAGAAGAGTGATCGCCGCTGCCGTTTTCAAAGGACACTGGCTCAGTCCCCCAGCTGGTGTCCCTCCCTACAGACTAGAAGACGTTGGGGACCGGACCTCAGTGGGCCCCTCAACTGCCTTGGGCCCCGGGCCCCCGCACCTGCTGCACCGCCGGTAGTTCCGCCCCTGTACAGAGCTATACAATGCTATATATTAGGGATGCAACCCCCATATCTCAGTTCCCTGGGTGATATTTGTGGGGCGTACAGGGACAATGAGGGCATGCTGGAACTTGTAGTTCCCTGGGTAATATTTTTTTGGGGGGTGTACAGGGACAATGCGTGTATGCTAGGACTTATAGTTTAATTACGACAAGTCCCAACATGCACTCATTGTACTTGTGTACCCCCACATATCACTGGAATCACAGAACATTTTGTTCTGTTCTCAGCACTTAATCCTCGCTCAGATAATGAGCTTACCCTGGAATATGTTAGAGGCAAGTTTGCGGATAAAAATAAGAGAAAAACAGAGTGCAAACGCTAAAAATGCTTTAGTGTTTGCAGC